>NC_134483.1:95366308-95666308 GCF_040206685.1 Ascaphus truei | reverse complement strand
TGATTTTATCGAAGCTACTAGAATAAGCCCCTCTGAATTGTTTTTCCATCAGTACAGGTATCTAGATTATTGAACTCAGAATGTGATGTAGCCAGCTCTAGAATAGGACAACTTACTGACTATTCAAAATGGGCAAATTAAGAGAAAAAAATAAATACGCATATCTGCATTTTTAAATGAGTTTATTACCCAGATACAGCACCTCACCCCTCTATGTGGAGATAAATAAGTCAACGGGACCTCTACAAAATATTGGTCTCTCTCTCAGATCTTTTAAAAAATGATGCTAATAAAAAGAGTACATTTTGCCAGTTTTCCGAACTACTGAAAGAATTATGCACACATTTACTGAGTAGTCCCTTACTTTAATCATCTACCGTACAGACTTTCAGGGAGCAGACAACATTAACCTTGTATTAAACCTGTTATTTCCTTATTTCAAAGCTACTTGAGCCATTCTTTTTGCCCCTAATTCTTCCTTATTTGCATCTGTTTTGTTATACCCAAGGAATGATTTGTAGAGGAATAAAATGAACTGAAAAAAAAACATACTGAAAAGCATGGATTGTGAGTTACATCGCAATTATTTTACCCTTCATAAAACCCCCTTTCATTTCCACCACTTCTTCAGTCTTATTGTTCTGAAGGATAATATAATTTCTTAACACATTTGAGCCATGGACAGCTGCTGAAATATTGTATAAATGAGAATGTCTTGCTATACTGTAATAGCAGCCAGCCATGTCTAACATGGTAACAGTTTTATTTACAGCATATAAAAATATGTTGTGAGCACAATCACGTCTCAGACAGGTCTGCGACCCTGCTTTTCGCCATCATAGATTAGCAGAAAATGCGTCTACTGCAGCCAAGGATTCTGGACAATTACATGCAAACGAGCACAGTGTCACCTTTTTACTTCATGTCATTTTGACATGGACTGCTATAAGTTTATACCTGCTGTATTTCACAGCTTTTCAGCACAGCCTGGGTTAAAATGCATAGCCAATAAAACCTACCCACAGACAGCTGTTTCGACCTGTGGGTCTCACCAGTGTGAGGCTGGTTATACAGGCTTTGCAATGTGAAGCTGGAATAGGTTCCAACCACACTGTTGCCGTGAGTAGGCAACGACACATGTGGGTTCGGAGTATAGGCTTACCCAGAAAATGCTCCAGAACTAATTATTCGAGAATCCCCCCCTTGGTGTGCTACTCGGGCTGTATCCCCCGAGTACACAAGTCCAGTAAGCGCTGAGCTATGACCTGGGGTCTCACCGTACAGGTGTATTTCACGTTTCGGAACTGCTGTCGGGATGCTTCTAGGTTCATGCCTAAGCGATTCAAAATGGCGGATTTTACCTGCTTAGTCCAAAGCCTGATCTGCTGGAAGGCCCTGAAAATCGGTATGGGCTTCTCCTATAGGGCACTGGGCTAAAGTGGTTGCCTAGCAATCTATGGACCAGCTCTGATCCTCGGCAACCCTTTCAAAGGTTAACAGGAAAGCCTTTGGGTCCTCAGCCAGGTCCATTTTTCCCAGGAAAACCGGTGGGCTACCTGGAAGTTCTGGTCTGGGAGACCGAGGGGACCGGAACAGCGCATTGGTCAGCCTATCATTCTGGGCTGTCTGCTGCTGGGTTTGGCGCTGGGCATTAAACGTAGAACATAAAAAGAGCTTACATTCAGCGTATGTACAAAATAACAAAGCAGCTTACTTTCAGCAGGGGTAGTATAGTCCTTTTAAACAGTCCATAACATGGCTGAGCCCTTGGTCTGCAAGGCTCAAGCTTTAAGCAAGAAAAGGGGTCTGTGATTCCAGTAACGGCGTGGTCCTGCAGGGATCCAGGGTACCACACAATGCAGCAAGTTCTAGGCCTTTAAAACCTGCTAATGATGCAGATGAGAGCTGGCTAATTACTTCAGGCTGAGCTTTAACCAGCTAAGCGCAGGACCCATCAGTTAGGCTAAGTCCCCAGTGGCCACGGCTGCACGCGCGTCAGAGCGCCTGGCGGCTCGTGCACAGGTAACATCCACGATCTGCGGTCTAGGGTTAGCAATGGGATGCGTGGGGGCGTGGCCTTGACGAGGGGCGTGGCCTTGATGGACGGATGGAGTGTGTCGCCATGATGGGGGGGGCGCACCCATGACGGTCTACACTGTCTGCACAAACATTGGGTGCTAGTCAACCATGTGTCCGTGTCGCTGCAGGGAAAGACAAAATCCATCATCGCGCTTTGAGCGGCCACGCACACACCTCAACTGGGGCCTGCCCCATAGAGGGCTGTGCTCTGGTGAGTGGCGCGCACGCTGTAGCTCGCGGAGCAGCAGCCACCGGGGACTCGGCCTTACGCATGCAAAGTAATTAGGCAGTGAAACTAACCTGTCACACACACACATTATATAAGTTATGGTGCGTAAAAAAGGGACAAAACCTTCCACTGTACAGTATACAGCAAATAAAAATATCACTTGTGACCACATTAGCATGTCTCAGACAGCTCTGTAATCCTGCTTCTCACCATTCTCTCCTAGCATACAGTGCACTGAAGCCAGGGATTCTGGGAAATGACATGCTAATGAGCACACAGTGTCACCTTTTACTTCATATCCATTTTAACATGGACCCCTATAAGCTTATACCTGCCGTATTACACCGCTTTTCAGCACAACCTGGGTTACAGAAGTGCAGAGCCAGGATCTATTTACTAAAGTCTCCCGGCTGCAAATCTAGGGCAGAAACCGTGCAAAATAGCTGAACTCTGTTTATCAGAGGAAAGTCTGTGACTGCTTCCAATAACATTCCTTTTCTGTGATAAATATTCTCTGGTGCTTTATTTGGGAAACAATACAGTATGGTGATATGTTATATTGTTACCATGGATTTACTTTTTATATTGGATGGATTTTCCCTTCCCTCCTCGTGGTGAGGGACCCTCCGCCTCCCCCCCCGTGTTCTTTTGCCGGTTTTGCCGCTGCCCGGGGGGGGGGGGGGGATTGCAAGTAAGGCTGTTGTTTTTTGTCCTGCGTGGGACCTCCCTTCCTTCCTCGTGGTGAGGGACCCTCCGCCCCCCCCCCCCCCCCGTGTGTTTTTGCCGGTTTTGCCGGTGTTCGGGGGGAGGGAATTGCGAGTAGGGATAGGTTTTTGTCCTGCCTTTCGTTTTCGCGCTGTTTTATTGGTGGCAGCGGCGGGGGGAGGAGGGAGAAGGACGAGGAGAGTGACTCCTACCTGGGGCTGATGCGTGTAGGAAGGCGCATCGGCATGCAGGAGGAGGTTTTTACTTGGCGCCGTTTGCGAGCCCTGTTCCTGTCCTCCTATTGTGGCCGCTTGTGTGGCTGGGGGGGGGGGGAAGAGAGGCTCGCCCAGCCCACGCTTAGCCGTGCGGTTGGGCTAATAGCAAGGGAAGGTCTTTGCAAACATGAGTGTCATGTGGTTCTGCCTCCTGACGATGATCAGGGGGTGGGTTTTTTTGGGGGGGGCTGCGGGCAAGGCAGTTGTTACGGCTGGGGGAGGGGGCTGTTGGTGGTTTGGCTGGAATGGTGGGCTTTTGCCCCCCCCCTCCTCCCTCCTCCTTGGGGAGATATTGGCCCTCTTCCTTCCCCCTCTTTTTTCTTTTCCACTCTTTTAAACAGTGGGAGGTGGTCAGGTGGGGCTGTCCATTTAAAAAAAAATAAAAAAATAATAATAATTAATTAAATAAATAAAAATATATATTTAAAAAAAAAAAAAAAAAACGCCTTTTGAGGTTGGTCTTGGTTGTGGTTAATGGATGCCAATTCTAAGGTTTTTTTCGTGTCGTGGGTGACACCGTGACACCATACTTAAAAAAAAAAATTGCAGCAATGGTTGGTTGGATGTTAGCGCTAAGGGATGGAGGTCGGGGGTGTTAAGGTGCTAAAGATACAAGCATTAATGCGGGATTGTTTATGTTATTACAGCTTTAGAGCGGTTCTAAGTCTATTCAAGTGAACTGGTTTTCGTGGAAAGATCGGCCAGGCAAGAGTTCAAGAGTAGTTTGCTGGCAGGATTTAGGTGGTGGAATTAAACCAGTGTTTGACGAGCCATTGGATAAATTACAGCGCTAGTAGCGATGTCCTTTCAGGTCAGCACCATGCAGCTTTTGGCGGAGGCGCACAACCATGAGGAAGGATGGTTTCAGAAGCAGATGTGTGCACTAGTGCTGAAAGCTGGAAGTGATCAAGGAAGTTTGGGCAGTCGTGAAAACGCGAGAGGACAGGGCGGTTCCCATGCTACCTGCGCTGAGGCGTGGCCATCATCAAGTGATGAAGGGGGTCCTAGTTACGGAGCACGGGAAGCGTTGGTGGTGCAGAAGGGTATGTCATGGCGGAGTTTTTGGAAATCACAGCCTATTTGGTTGAAGGCTGGGTGACTTTTGGGAGAAGCCTGGGAGATGGGTCCCCACATGAACAGGTGTGGGACATGGGTCCCTGGAAAAACAGGGGTGGGACATGGGTCCCTGGAAAAACAGGGGTGGGACATGGGTCCCCACTAAAACAAGTGTTGGACATGGGTCCCCACAAAAACAGGTGTGGGACATGGGTCCCTGGAAAAAACAGGGGTGGGACATGGGTCTCCACAAAAACAGGTGTGGGACATGGGTCTCCACAAAAACAGGTGTGGGACATGGGTCCCTGGAAAAAACAGGGGTGGGACATGGGTCCCTGGAAAAACAGGTGTGGGACATGGGTCCCTGGAAAAAACAGGGGTGGGACATGGGTCCTTGAAATAAAAAAAAAAAAAAAAAAAACCAAGGGTGGGACATGGGTCCCTGGAAAAACAGGGGTGGGACATGGGTCCCTGGAAAAACAGGGGTGGGACATGGGTCCCAACCTTATTTAAAAAAAAAAAAAAAAAACAAGAGCATGGATGGAGGCGAGCGGTAGGTGGCTAAGTGTTCCTTTCTCCCCTAAAAAAAAAAAAAAAAAAAGAGGGGGATTTTGGGAGGGGGCCGACATGCTCGCCATAGCCGGTTACTGGTGAAAGGAAGGCTGGAAAAGGATGGTTGATAATAAAAAAAAAAAAAAAAAAAGAGGTTGGGGGGTTTGGTCCCAGCCTAGAAGAGAACGTAGGTAAAGGATTGGTCCTTTTTAAAAAAAAATTAAAAAAAATAAGCGTTTATTCAGGAATAAAGGTTAGCCTAATTGGGGCATTTAACATTTGCTTCCTCATTTACAGGTAAATCTGGAACGGCCGGGACGCGGTCGACCTCGCTTCGTGGCGCTGGTACGTCGTCCACGGCTCGCAAGCGGTCCGGGCCTCGGGTTGAGCTTGCTGTCAGAGGCTTGGAGGACAAGGGTCTTGGGGCAGGTCCCGACAGGCGTTCAAAACACCGCTGGGGACTGGGGCATCGAAGGGTAAGCGAAAAAGAGTTGCTTGTTTGGGAAATAAGGGCGTTACCTTGCCGGGCATTGTTAGCTCCCCTGGGCCACAGGTGTTGGAGTTGGGGTTAGCGGGCGATGCCGAGGCAAGAATGATTAGTGCGGTGGTTAAGGGCGTTCAGTTAGCTTTATTGCCGATGACAACGTTATTATCCACTAAGCAAGCAGTGGAGGCATGCAAGTCAAGTGAGCGGCAGGGGGGGTCAGATTCAGTGCTTGACGGAGGGAGCAACCGTGGAACAGTGGGTGGAGAGTTGGCTCAGGTGTCTTTGGGTGTGGAGAGTACAGCAGGTTGTACCCTTAGCACAGTGCCGAAAGTTATTCAAGATGCGTTGGCATCGGCCACAGCATTGCCGGTGCAGGTGGCGGGACAAGGAGCTGATTTAACGGCAGTTGTTAGTTTGTTAGGTGAGCGTCCGGTGGTGAATTCAGGTGCTGGGCAGGGGACAGGGCTCGGAAGGCCATTGGCAGGTTCAAAAAGGCTGCCGGATGCGGCCTATGGGGACTCATGTACGACCATATCACGTTCCTTAGGCGTGCATTTGTCAAAGGAAGAAAAGGAAAAGATTTGGGCGGGTGATTACGTTGAGATTTTGTCATTGCTTCCGGGTTACAATGAAGCGGTAGCTAAATCCGAAAAGAAGGGGGAGGCTAAAAAGGAGGATGTGGAAAAGCGTCTTTTTCCTCGCACGTTCAGTAATTGGTCGCAGGCATTTGGGATTTTGGCGGGCGTTGCGGGGGAAAAGGATCCGCATTTATGCTCGGCGCTTTTTAAGTATCAGGATACGATTAGAAAAGCGTTTCAGAAACACGGGGGTATGGGATGGTGGGCCTATGATGTGGAGTTTAGGCAGAGTATGGAAGCTAATAAGGGTGTGGTTACGTGGAATTGTAAGGATGTGGATTTGTACTTGGAGCACATTTCAGGGCGACGGGGGTCATCCTTTCGTGGGTCAAATAGCCTCAAAGGGGTCTGGCGGGAGCATTTTCAGGTGCGCACATCAGGGAGAGGACGTGCAGGTGGGAAGCAGTCGGGGGTATGTTGGCGTTACAATGAGTCAAGATGCAAATTTGAGAATTGTAGATTCCAACATACTTGCGCTGGGTGCGGGGGTCAGCATCCCAAATCAAAGTGCTTTAAGAAAGATAGTAAGGGTTTCAAGGGAGCAGGACAGCAGGCTGTTCAGGAAGGCGGGAACGCCAGTTTCAGCAGAGGCAATGGCGCCTTGGCTGGAAAAATACCCCAATAGACGGGCAGCTAGCTTATTACGAGAGGGGTTTAAGGAAGGATTCAGGATCCCCTTTGAGTATCAGGAGGGATCGGGGGGCGAGAGAAATTTGAAGTCGGTCAGGTTGAACGGGGATGTGGCAAAAGAAAAAATTGATAAAGAGATTGAGTTGGGCAGAATGGCGGGTCCTTTCCTTTCCCTGCCCCTGAAAAATCTTAGGGTGTCACCGTTGGGAGTGGTTCCGAAAAAGGAGGCGGGGGCTTTCAGGTTAATTCAACATCTGTCTTACCCGAAAGGGTCGTCAGTTAATGACGGGATAGATAGGGACTTATGCTCTGTAAGCTATGCCACTTTTGATCAAGCGGCGGCTTTGGTGGGAAGGATAGGGCAGGGGGCATTGATGGCGAAGGCTGACGTTAAGTCAGCTTTCAGACTCTTGCCGGTACATCCAGATTATTTTCATTTATTGGGCTGTATGTTGGAAGGGCGTTATTTTGTTGACCTTTGTTTACCTATGGGTTGTGCATTGTCTTGTTTTTATTTTGAAACATTCAGCACATTTTTGGAGTGGGTGGTCCGCAAAAGGGTGCAGGCAGCAGGGATCATACATTATTTGGATGATTTCCTTTTCGTTGGTCCGCAGGGGTCTGATTTGTGCGCAAGGTGGCTTTTTCATTTTTCAGCCATGGCGCGCGAATTTGGGGTTCCTTTGGCGAATGAAAAAACAGTGGCACCCACGACCACTCTCAGTTTTCTGGGCATAGTAATTGATTCAGTTAACAGGGAATATAGGTTACCTCCTGAGAAGTTAGTTGTTTTGGAGAGTATGATAAAGGATTTCATGCTTCTTAGGAAGGCCTCATTAAGACAGTTTCAGGTTTTGATGGGCCATTTGGTGTTTGCAGCTCGCATTATGCCTGTGGGAAGGGTGTTTTCCAGGCACTTGTCAGCAGCTACAGCAGGGGTAAGGCGTCCCAACCACTTAATTCAGGTCACAACAGATATTCGGAAGGATTTGGCGGTGTGGCAAGAATTCTTACAGAGTTACAACGGAAGGACGTTGTGGAGGGGGCGTCCAGCGCGGAACGATGAGCTGCAGCTATTTACGGATGCGGCTGGGTCAGTAGGGTTTGGTGCATATTTTAATGGAGCTTGGTGTGCGGAGGAATGGCCAGACGATTGGCGAGGGACTCAGCTTATCAGGAATCTGACATTTGTGGAACTTTTCCCTTTACTAGTGGCTGTACATCTTTGGGGGGACAAGTTTGCTAACAGGGAGGTGACGTTTTGGTCCAACAACTTGGGTGTGGTGGAGGCTGTGAATAATTTTGGTTCACGGTCCCCACCAGTGTTGGTTCTGTTGAGGCATTTTGTGTTAAGGTGTTTACAGCTTAATATAGGTTTCAAGGCTAGGCATGTTCCTGTGGTGGAGAACAACATTGCTGATGCATTATCACGTTTGCAGATGGAGCTGTTTCGGAGGTTGGCACCGGAGGCGGAGACCCAGGGCGAACGGTGCCCAGCAGACTTGTGGGATCTGGTAACGGAGGTGTGATTGATTTAATCAAGGCTTCACTCGCCCCGGGTACGTGGGGTGCTTATGTGGCTGCTTGGCGAGAATTTCGGGAGGCGGAAAGGTTGGCGGGAGGAAAGATCTCGGAGGTAGACATTTTGCTGGGTCACATGATGAGTTTGAGGGACAAGGGTTTAGCTGGTGGATCCATAGGGAGAAAGATGGCGGGTATATCGTTCTTCCTTAGGCTGAATGGTAGGGTTGATGTGTCCAAGTGTTTTGTGGTAAGGAAGGTGCTAGCAGGCATGGTTAAAGGGATAACTAGCAGGGATGGCAGAAGACCAGTGACGCCGGTAATTTTGGAAGGTTTGTTGCGGGCCACAGACGTGGTATGCTCTTCCAGTTTTGAGGCAGTACTTTTTAAGGTCACATTCATCATAGTATTTTTTGCAGCTCTGCAAGCAGGTGAATTGGTTTGTGTATCCAAGAAAGGAGGGGGTGGCTTGCAGCGGGCTGACGTAAGTTTAGGAGAAGGTTTGGTGAGGTTGCTGGTACGGAGGTCTAAAACGGATCAGAAAGGAAAGGGAGCATGGATCTTGTTGAAGGGCTTGCCTGGAAGTGTGGTGTGCCCAGTAAAAGCATTGGAAGATTATTTGGCCATTAGGCCAGAGCAAGGGGGTCCACTGTTAGTGCACAAGAACGGGGGGGCATTGTCAAGGTTTCAATATTTGCGGGTCTTTCGGATGTGTCTCAAGCAGCAAGGGTTAGAAGGGGGGCAGTATGGAACGCATTCTTTTCGCATTGGGGCAGCGATGGAAGCAGCACGCGTTGGGCTCGCGGTAGCAAAGATACGGAGGATTGGGCGCTGGAAGTCAGACAGTTACCGGACATACATCAGGCCGGATTTGGTAGGGGAGAATGTTGCGATAGAGTAATCACTCTGCTGTTGTTTTTCTTTTTTCCCACCATGTTTTTGCCTCCTCAGATTTCATGGTAATTTGGATCGTGGGAGGTTCAATGGTACACTGGGCGGGGAAGAGGGCGAATTCGCGCCCCTACGGAAAGAATTTAGGTTTGAGTATGGAGCAGGTGGAGGTAACGTGGTGGGGGATGAGAGGGATGCGGTGGGGACGTATTTTTCCGCTGCTAATTTCTAGGGCCAGGGGTAGGAGGGCACCGGACATCATCATTATTCATGTTGGGGGTAATGATGTGGCAAAATTGCGGTCGATTGATTTATTCCAGCAGATTAAGCAAGATTTGGCGCGCATGTTAGCGTTTTGGCCAAGGGTGCAATTAGTTTGGTCCGAGATAATATGCAGGTTGGTTTGGAAACGTGCGCGTATCCCGGGGAGAGTTAACAAGACGAGGAAGAGGTTAAACAGGAAGGTGGGGAATTTCTTGGTTCAATGTGGGGGTTGGGTCATTCGTCACCCGCAGTTTAGTTTTAAATTGAGTGGATGGTTTAGGGAAGATGGGGTACAGTTGTCGGATGTGGGTGTGGATATGTTTAATAATGATTTACAGGAAGGTTTGGAAGAGGTCATAAGGGGTATGGCGGTACGGGTCTGATTTAAGGGGGTTAAACAGGCCCGTTGGTGGCGGCAGTTGGGGGGGGGGTAGGTGCTTGTTCCCCAGAAGTGGCTCGGGCTGGTTATCGGGGGGTTTGAAGCAAGGGGGCAGGTCACCGGGACATACTTCCGGGTGCCCCCTTTGCGTTGCCCAGCCCTGAGCATTCTGGCGCGGACAGGTGGTACGCTATCCCCATTTGTGTTAATAAATAAGCTGCGGCCTTTTACCTCCATATATGTGTCCTCTTGTTATTTGTATGTCTTTATGTAGAGGGTTTTTATGAGAGGGGGGGGAAGCTCGCGCCTCCTTGGTCATAGAGCTGGCCTAGCCCGCATGGGTGGCTACAGCTATTGACCGGGGGGTGCGGCCCCCCCCCCCCCCCCCCGCTAGGCTTTTGGTCGCGTGCGCGATCAGGGAAGGCAGTTGGGGCGGTTAGTTTTTAAATAGAGCCAAGGAACAAGCAACTGTATGTAAATACAGTTTTACTGTATCTGTCAATGTCAGTAGTACAAGTACCACAAGACACTGTGGGCAATGGTACAGTAAAGGCTGAACACAGCTTGCAAGAAAGCAGCTTGCAAAGAAGCACCAGGAGTCCACAACAGTCAATGAAAGGTTAATGGCAATAGCAAATGAAGACAGTAATCAAACCCTGTATGAAGACAGCAATCAAACCCTGTGGCTCTGCTCCTTGTGCTCATGTGGAGTGCGAAGCACAAAGAGCAGAGCCACAGGGTCTTGTGGTACTTGTACTACTGACATTGACTTTAGTGGATTCTTGCTGCCCTGCTATTAGCTGTTTAGCTGTATTTAGCCTACACTGTATGTTTGTTATCTATTTTCAGGGGTGTCTGATTTGACCAGTTATAGGGGAAGGGAGGCTTAGGGAAGTACCTCTGGGACCTTTTGGACCAGGGGGAATGGGCCAGATGAAGAGGTAGTCCCTCGAAACGTTGCCCCCCTAGCATACTTGCCGTTCTCTGTTTTTTGTGTATATTCCTTGTGTTTCATGTTTTTTTCCCTTTTCCTTCTTTCCCCCCCCCCCCACCCCTCACTTTGTGACATGCCCATTTGTGACACTGGTTTCTGCAAACACATTTGATTTATTTCTGGTTCGTTTTATTATTAAATGTTTATTCTGCATTACAACTGTTTTCATCATTTAGCTATTAGACAGTGAGTGCTGGTACTTACGTAGATTTGTTAGTACTATACAGGGGAATAAGGGTCCCCTTTGGTTCCGTGCACCCTGCAATTGTATTAATTTAACACTATCAGAGTGCTGTCTATCGTCCCCTTTTACCCTTAACATTTGACAACTGGACGTATTCTGTATTACAAATCGCATAGTTTACATCGTGTCTATAAAAATTGACGGACTGCACAGATTGTAAAGTGCTTTGTTTTGACGCAGAGCCTGAAATATGAGGGATTAGGGGGAATTCCCCAGCACGGTATATATTCTCTCTCTCTCCTCCCCATATTTCAGTCTCCGGAGGGAGCTGGTGCCACCTGTATCTCGCCTCCTTGAGGTGGGAAGAAAAATTCTGTGAGTTGTGTGAAGTGGTTTAGCCTTTTGGAGCTAACGGAGCTACTAGAATTGCAGCGAGTTTGCAAAAAAAACAAAATGTGAGTTTGTGCTTTTTTTGTCATACCACTCGGATTTGCAGAGTCGTAATGAAACCACTTCTTAAAAAGCCTTTTGGACATGCGAGAAGGGTTTCCAGAATAGCAACACCTGCAAATCTGAGTGGAAGGGGCTGTGTCCACATGGATATGTACAACTCACAGCTACTACAATATTCCACTTTGATTCCTTTGTTGCCCTGTGTGCATTAGCTTGCGTTTGGAGTGTATCAAGTAGTTAGTGGGGGAGGGGGGAGGGGTTACATGACACATGAGATATATCATATTGTTCATCTCTATGCAGCACTTTTCCCCTTGTTGTCTGCTCCAATACACCTGCCAGGTCTAAGCTGGAGTAAATCTTATTTAGAAATCGCCATAAGATTAAGGAAACTAGAGAAATGATGCAGTGCATTAAATAAAATAAATAGCATGTTCTTGTATAGCGCTGCTAGTTTTTACATAGCGCTTTACAGCGACATTTTGCAGGCACAGGTCACCGCCCCGTGGCGCTTACAATCTATGTTTTTGGTGCCTGAGGCACAGGGAGATAAAGTGACTTGCCCAAGGTCACAAGGAGCCGACACCGGGCATTGAACCAGGCTCCCCTGCTTCAAACTCAGTGCCTGTCAGTGTCTTTACTCACTGAGCCGCTCCTACAGATACCTCTATTAGTATGTGGTTGCAGTAATAACAATATAAATGTCATAACTAGATTTGGGCCCAGATTTACTAAGTTGTTCTATTCCATAAGATACCACAAGCCCATCATTATAAATAGTCATAAGGTGTCTTCCAGTGCTGGTAGGTGTCTAATGGAATAGCACCACTTAGTAAATAGGGCTCTTTATTGTTTCATGGGTACCTGGAAAAGAAAGAAGGGGAAGGAGGCCGAACTAGACTGTGTTATCTCTTCTTTCACTTTCACACTGGCCTGGCACCCATAGAAGCCGTCAAGAAAAATGTCAAATGTTTCAGTTAACCAGAAATGAATTCCTCATATAAGTGCTAGCAAAACTATTTCATTATTGTGCATATGGCAAATTGTTCAGTGACACTGTTAATTATAGCAGCGATCATTGCGGTATTACCGTTAATTACAGTGTGAGTTGCAAATGAACGAGCCAGTGAAAGTCCCACAGCACGTCAGGCCTACACTCATCTGAGCATCTTTCAGCAGAAAGGTCTGATAACTGTTTGTATAGGAATGTGTTGGAGGATGCGGCAGGTGCTGCTTTTATTGTTTGTTAACGGAGCAATTATTTGTTAATGTTGCCTTCCAGCAAAAATGGTATGCTGTCTACAGTAATTATTATCTCCGCTTTTCATTTTGTAACCGCAGATATTTGTGATTGTATCTGTTCTTTTTTTGGGTGGGAGGGAGGGGGACGGGCGGGGGTATTGAAAGAGACAGCATTCCTGTTTATGTAAAATAATTGTGATGCATTTACCTTAACTGTGTATTATCTGAACTGCAAGGATGTCGGACCCCCCAGTGTTTTATTCAGTTTGTATGTGCGGGATGGGTGGGGAAATAAATCTAAAGGCAGTGTCAGCTTACTTACCGGTAATCTATTTATTTAAGCCATAAATACGACGTTTCGACATTCACTCAGGCTTTTCTCAAGTGAAAAGTGGCACTTTTAACTTGAGACAGACCTGAGTATAGGTCGAAACGTCATTTTTATGGCTTAAATAAATAGATAACTTTAAGCTAATCGTTGTGCCCCGATTCGCTTTTTCCTCATTGCGTATTTTGGATCACTCACAGGTTTTCCCTGGGGTCAGGAGCACCGGTAATGGAATAATTTTATTTATTTTATGGTGTGCACCATATACTGTACCCTTATTTTGCAGCTTACTTACCGGGACAGGGGAGAATTGCTGCTACGCTTCCTATTTCAAAAATCTCTTTGCCAAAACATAAAAATGTATAATCTCTGAGGTCGAAAAACCTGTTAGTCCACATTTTATTTGTGTTTTGTTTCTGCACTGTTTAAGCCTATAATGTGGTTTTGTCTGTCTGCATGAATAGACAGGCAGCTGCCGTTTGTTTTTTTAAATGTTATTTTCCCTTTAATATGTGTATCAATACAATCCACACAATGATAAGTAATTAGCTAAATTGCCGATCGGCGAAGATTTGGCTTGGGGATTCACTAAATGTCTGTCAGTGCAGCATAAGGCCGTGTTCACACAGGGGGCTTCGGGACGCTGCGTATGCGCGTCCGCGTGTGCACGCCTCCGTCTGCTGGGTGATGTGTGATCATCCCCAGCAAATGGAATGATCCGACAGAGCGGGCGGGGGGTTGGCGGCGTCGCATTGTCACGGGCGCAGAGCAAATGGATGATGTTTTTTTTCCCCTCAGCACTGTGCTGGAGCTCCCTTTAGCACGGGAGGATATAATAAAGCAGCAATCCGGCGTACTGACAAGTCATGTACATGATACATGATTCCATCCGAGGCTCCGCTGGGCTGGACACCCCCGTCCCCCGGTCCCCCGTCCCCCGTCTTCACTCTCGAGTCTCAATTTCAGCAGCCAATCAATGTAAATGTCTGGACATTGATTGGCTGCTGAAACTGACATCACGCTGCCTCAGCCGGAGATCACAGATTGAAAAGACTCCCGCGACTGCAGCAGCGTCGACGCCGTACTTTGCAGCCAATGGTCGTTTCAATACTGAACACTACCATTGGCCGCCAGGCATCTGTGACGACCGCTCGCGCACGCACGTAAGCGCGCGTACGTCGTGTAGGGCAGGGGGGCGCAAACTTTTTTCCCTTCGCCCCCCTGCCGGCTGTCCCCTCACTCCCGCGCCCCCTCCCAACCCCAACTTACCCGCGCTCCGGCGTAATGACGTCACGTTGCCATAGCAACGTGACGTCACATGACCTTGCAGCGTCATTTTGACGCCGCGTTGCCATGGCGACACAGGGAGGAAGCCGCCGGAGCCACGGTAAGTTAGGTTTACAGAGGCCCTGCAGCTCCCCCGGCACTTAATTTAAGTGCCTTCGGGAAGCGCGCGGGGCCTCTGTAAACCCCGCGCCCCCCGTCGGCAGTGTCGCGCCCCCCCTGGGGGTCGCGCCCCACAGTTTGCGCACCGCTGGTGTAGGGTGCTTTGTGAGCGGGGCCTAAGAGGACCAAAGATGCAATGTTCTGTGGGGAAGATCATGTGACCAGGCAGTCACTAGATACAATTGGTGCACTGCTAGAGAGAGGGCAGGGCTCAAAAAGGGGTGTGCCAGAGCCTGCTTCAGAAGAGGAGGGGGATGTGACTTTGTAAATAGTTGCTATAGAAATAAAAAATATTGTTACATTATAATACATTAAAAATGTGATTTAGAGTTATTTTTAAAAAAATGCAACAAGTATTTTCTCACAGTACAAAACTGATTAAAAAAAAAAACACACACATGTATGATATTGCTTGGTCTACAGCTTTAATACCTGGGATCCACACAGCAAAAGGGACATGCTAAGTTCATCACACAGGGACACACACATTCATAAAAACACAAACAGAAATTGACTGCAGATAAGAACCACTTAGCCCAACCAATACACCAGTTTTCTGTCTGCTGCGAGACTTTAGACCCATTGCCAATAATACCACAATCTCAGCAACATACCAATCCCGCTGCCTGTTATCCTCAACTCCGCCCTCTCCTTCATTCTTCACATTCAAGCACGCCCTTTTTTCACTCATGATGCAACAAAAAACACTGGCTTTCCATACCCTCTAGAATTAAATTGAAACCCTAGCTCTGACTTAAAAAGCTCCAACGACACTGCTCCCCCTTACATTCAGTCCTCATCCCCAAATATATCCTGAAAACACACCCTCCGTTCTGCCCATGACATCCACCTCTCCTCCTGCCTCATTACGTCCTCTCAGTCCCACCTACAAGACTTCTCCTGTTCTGCCCCCTCGCTCTGGAATTCCCTACCATACACCATCGGACTCTCTCCCAGCTTACAGACATTCAAAAACTCTCTTAAGACTTACCATTTTAAGGAAGCCTATTTGGCATACAGCTAACATCCACCTACCAGCCCTATTTGGTAACTGCTGTGCAGCTGGACCAAACTCCATGCTATCCAACACCCCCTAACATTAACACACCCCAAACCTTAATAGATCCAGCAGTGATATACCCCATCCTGAGGCATACTCCACCCCCACAATGAGCAGCCACTTTACCCTTTGTTTCAACATTGCCTCTTATCCCCTGTAGATTGTAAGCTCTCAAGAGCAGGGTCCTCATTACCTTCTGCATCTGTTTGGGTTGTCTGTCCTTACTTGTATGTCATTCAGTTTATGTCATTGATGTCACATTGTACCCTTACTGTACAACCCTGCAGAATATGTTGGCGCTTTACAAATAAAGGATAATAATAATAATAGTTCCTTGGTTTGTTTTCAAAACAAATAACAACATTTGAAGGTCTCTCAGATCCACTTCATAGGAACACACTCTAGGTGCACCTCGTTTTTGTTTTTTAACTCTGTGACAATTTCATACTCAGATATAGCATAGTGCAGGATGTTTAGCTCATATATTCCTGAATAACTATTCAAAATTTCATTGATTATTAGGTTGTTGAAGGCATTATTCATAGCATGTGTTTGTGCTTTACTGGCTATCGGGACAAGCTCAGATTTAGAGGCTTACGTTGTAGCAAGTTCAGTGTCATCAAATTAGAGATATCACTAAAGCAATTATTAAGACCATTCACCATGATGATATCATTTGCGTACTGATGGAACTGGATTTGTTTTCTCCGAATAATGTCCTCTTTGGGTTTCACGTATATATTGAATAGAACCGGGGAGATGGCAGATCCCTGACGGATGCCACAAATTAGCGGTATTGTGTTTGAAGATTTCTCTTTGAGGGTGATTTTATGACTACAGTCACTAAGAAAGGACTGGAACCAGTCCAGCACTTTACCTCTCAACCCAACATCCAATTTAAGTCTGGTCAGCAAAAGAGTGTTATCAATTGTGTCAAAAGCCATGCTCAGGTCGAGAAGGATCAGAGGAGCAGTGCCCACTTTGTCTACAGCGTTGAGCAGAAAGTCAGTGATAACTATCAGGGTCGCCAACAGATTAAATCTGGTTAGGTAGTTCACTAGCAGATTTAGGGCTAGTTTTAAATGAGTTTAGCTAAAAATGGAATACTAGTGTAGCCTCCTGTAAACAGCACAGGCTATACATATCGTTCTCCTACTGAGGTAAGTCCTGTTAAGGGCAGGCGCCAGTAGTAATCATGGGTTTTCCCCCCTTCAAGCCCTGCCCTGAGTGATAGATGCAGGCCCCTGACTCTGCTGCAGGCATGAGCCAGAGGGGAGGTCATGCTGACATCATAAGGGGTGGGGCTAAGACTATTTAGCAGCCCATTCCTGTAAGTGACAGTTAGTCTAGTCTAGTCTACTCTGGAGTCCGTTCTGATAGGGCTCTGGAGCTGTTCTGTCCTGGGAGTTGGAGGAGTAGACCAAGCTCCGTCCTGGGAGCAAGCGAGCAAGCAAGAGAGAACTCTGGCCTATTACATTTGGAGAGCGAGCCGAGTTCAGGTGGACCAATGCCCCTCACCCCGATGAAGGGGTGATGGGGAGAATCCACCCCCCACCCAGAGGATACCCTCTGAGGTGGGCAGTGGGGTATTGAGGCCCCACCACAGTCCATCCTGTCGGAGTGCACACTTGGAGGGAAGGAGAGGAGGAACGGCCTGTACAGAGTGGAGGGTCGTGTGTGCTGTGGAGATTACTGTTGTTGCTGCAGCTGTTGTTGTTGCAATAAAGAGAGACATTACCTTTTTACTAAAGACTGTTGTGTGATTCTGGAGCATCTACCCTGGGACCGGGGGTCACTCTTCCATACGGGTCCTACCCCATACACTGGGAAGGTATAGAGGATGGAGGCGCTGCACCACCACTAGAGAATGGAGGCTATCACCCCAGAAGCCTGGTCCTGTTATCCCCCACACCAGCGCGGGAGACTCAGGTCCTCCTGTTCCACGCAGGTACACATCACCCAGTACATGTAATCCGCCCTCACACACCCTAGATATGGCAGATGAGTCTGGGGGGGGAAGAAGGGTTACACTAGAAACTGGTAGTTATCTTTGTTCAGTGGATCGAGGGAGTGTTTCTTTACTAGAGGTGAAATGAATGCTTCCTTTAGTGAGGTTGGTAAAAAGCCTGAAGACAATGGGAGGTTTGCAATTTCAAGAATGGAAGGTGCACGTTCTAACACTGCTTCCTTTATTAGCCAGGTCTGACAAGGGTCCACTGGACAGCTACTGTAGATGGTTTGAGCCCTCTGATCGTGATAAGGAGCGCGTCCACAGTGATAGATTGGAAGGTTCTCCATCTAGTTTTAGTCGGTTCAACTGTGGAAATATCAAGTTTTGAGTTAATAGTTATGTGACTGAAATTTGATCCCGAATTTTTGAGACTTTGAAGAAGAACGCCTGTTGAAAAGTATGTGGTGGAATTTCTACAGGAGTTTAGATTTTGTTTAAATAAGCGGGCTCAAGCAAAGAGTCGATGACTTTGAATGGGTCCTGCGAATTGTTGGATGAGCAAGCGAGTGAAGGGAAGACTTCTACTGGACTCTTTCAGCTCTTTAGTTGTGTGTTTGCGTTTTTGTTCATGTGTTCCCTCTCCACAGGACAAACGCCTTGACCGATTTTGATGACGTTTTTTGGGAACCTTTCAGCTATGCTTAACTTAGATCTGCCAAAAGTTTCAACCAAATCAGTGCAGCCCCCATCTTGGAATTAATTTTTGTTTGTTTTAAGTGATAAAAATTAAATCATCACCAGGAATCTTGATATAAAACATCACAAGTATTATTTTGCAACCTGTATTACATTTTCAGACAATTTGCTTGAACATGTTAGAGAAATTAAATATTAAAAATTTAAATTAATTTGGCAACCACGGTAACAAACAACGCTGTACATTCTAATAGGTACAGCAATGTAGATGTACATACATGATCAGACTCCATGAGTAGTTTTTGAAGTGAAACTCCTTTGCTGGCGCCTATAAGGTTTTCATGGGGAAAAATCCTTACGTTGTAACGAAAAACCATAACGCTACGTCACAGTACTAATAGGTGCGCGCCGTCGCTTGCGCACTTGCCAAGGTAACCTGTCCCACCCTCTGTCCCTGTCCTGGCTCTCCCCATACCACCGCGGAGACCTCAGCCCCCCTGTTCCAGCAGGTTCCAGCACCAATACCCCTGTGTAACCAGTGAAGGAGAATACCCCCCCCCCCCCCCGAGATCACTTAGGGGGGATGGGATAAAAGGGTTACACATGTATGATTCTACTTACCAGACCTAGGAAACACCACCGACCTTCAGTCACCTACAAGCTGTAGCAGGAGTATCTGTCTAGTCTACACATGGGTCTGTTGTATGCTGTATATGCTTTTTATTTATGATTAATCAATTGAATTTTCTTTAATTAAATGTAATATTGTTTTTTGATGTTTATGCACTTTCACATATAACATAATTAATATAATATAATTTGTAACACTTTTGTATCTACTTTTTATATTTGTGTAATACACATCTTAGTGAATACATGTATCTTATACACTCATAATTTGTTTATTTGGTCAATATTTTTTGAAGCATACTTTTTTCTCTACTTCACAAACTGTACAACAGCATGTAGATGCACTTTGACATCTAGGTGGCAGTGATATTTATTTACTGTGCAGCATGTTTTTGTTTAGTTTTCCACAGTATTTCCAATGTCAGTATAACTATTCACAATTTCAAGTAGAACTTAGTTGATCCTGCCACTGCTTGTCTGCCCAGACATCTGGTTGATATAATGTACAATTCAAAAATGAAATTCCGGCACTCCAGTGGACTTGTGAAAAATGTCAATTTCTAATTTATTTACATAATCACAAGATATCAAGAGCATCGGTAGCTGCGATATTGAACGCCAACATGAGAGAGAAAGTACTGTGGACAGAGGGAGGAATGTAAGACTTTCTAAAATGTTTAGCAAAAATACTATGGTCCATATCCTTTTTTATGTTAACACTTTTGTGGGTGAAGGAAGTTTTGGTTTGAGAGAGAGAGAAGAGAGAGGAGAGAGAGGAGAGAGAGGAGAGAGAGGAGAGAGAGGAGAGAGAGGAGAGAGAGGAGAGAGAGGAGAGAGAGGAGAGAGAGGAGAGAGAGGAGAGAGAGGAGAGAGAGGAGAGAGAGGAGAGAGAGGAGAGAGAGGAGAGAGAGGAGAGAGAGGAGAGAGAGAGAGAGAGAGAGAGAGAGAGAGAGAGAGAGAGAGAGAGAGAGAGAGAGATATATCTTTACTAGATCCCAGGTTACTTATATAACTCCTCAAACACTCTTTTTTTCACTTTCTCAAAACCCATATTTCAGGGCCTGGATGTTTGTAACGCCACCTTTAAGTTTGAAAGCCAGGATATTTGAAGCTTATGCTTATGCTTATGAGATAACTAACCATTGTTGTTTTTGCCTATAATTAGCTTTGCGGATATGCATTTAAAACACTTGAGTAACTTTGATAATGGTTCGTTATTAGAACTTAACGGACCTCTGTGGATCTGGTCCATACCGTAGTTGATGCGGTTTGAGCTAGGTTGAAGATTTGTGCCACTTTGATGCTTCTGTTTAATAGCATTGCTGAGTTGAGCAACAATTTATTGCAGCATATAAAAAAGGCCCTGCATATAAATGTATGAAATTATTATTTTTAAATGAAAAATCAATGCTTCCACAATTTACTCCTCGCAATATAACTGCAGAACATGAACTATGTCGAAATGGTACATTACACTGGTGTTGAGTTTTGATATAGTATTCAATACTTCACCCCCGACTTTCTTGGAGATGATACCACCCGAGTCGCAGCAAAGGTGGCCTCCCAAAAGTGAGTCTCCCCACTATGCACCCCCTTCGTTGCTCCTGTCCTGTAAGCCATTGTGGACAAGATTAACATAATCAGGAAAAGACAGTCAACTTCAAAGACCTGGAGTTAGTCAGCACCTCCCCCCTGCATCTGTGTGTCTGCTTGCTGTGCAGCTGATATCACTTTACACCAGACTCTCTTGGAGATGATACCACCAAGTCATAGCAAAGGCAGCAGCCAAAGGGTGTTGTTCGCTGATGTTACAGCTGCTATGAACTATCCGAAACACCCCAATCTTCTTATCCCCCCGTAGCCTATGCTTTCACTTACCCTTCCTTATAGATTGTAAGCTCCTTGGGCAGGGCCCTCCTTACCTACTGTTACAATGTATATTAATGGTTATCTTATAGTTTTCCACCCTCCAACCCTATTGTACTGCGCTACGGAATATGATGGAGCATTATAAATAAATGATAATAATAAATTATAATAAAAATAATTGTACGAAAAATAGGTTCTGGTTTATATCCCCTACTCTGTGGGACGCCTTCATGTTTGGTTTGTTAGAGTAGTGTCTCCTTTTTTGGTATATGTGATGGAGTATACAAGAGGTTAAAAAAACTCTCATTTTAGCAGACTAAAAGAACCACACCGTAGCTTGTAGGTCGGCTAGCTGATTGGAAAGGGGAGGTTTAAAAGGCAGACAGCAGATTCCTTCCTGGCTCTCATTTTGCTCTCAATCTGCGAGGGAACAGGTTGAAAAGAGCCTGTCAGGGGAAATGTCTGAACTCCCTTTGGGATACCAGAGATTAAGGACTGTCCTGTTATTTTGCAGACATGCTGTTTACTTTAAAGACTTTTCTGTTTTTGTTACCTGTTTACTGCAACCTGCAACCCATGACCCAGAGAATAATGGACTTTCATTACAAGAACGTGGTGTGTGAGCTCCTTCCTGACCATACCTACAAGGCCGCTCCGTCACATATGGTGTGAGAAGTGGGATAGCGCCTCCTCTGGTCACTATATAGAACACAACTGAAGTTACCAAAATGGAGATGGAAATATTGATACAGTATCTGGTGGAAAACAAGGCCGCCCAACAGCAGCGAGAGGCTGACAACTGGACTGCACAGCAGCAGCAGTTCCAGATACTGCTGCAACAACAGGCTGCACAACAGCAGCAACAACAGGCCGCCCAACAGCAGCGAGAGATTAAAAATCGGACTGAACAACAACTACAGCTAATGCTGCAACAACAGACTGCACAGCAGCAGCAACGGACCACCCAACAGGAACGAGAGGCTGAAAACTAGGCCACACAGCAGCAGTTTTTTTCTACAGCTAACAGCTCAACAGACACGGGCTCAACCGCAGCTGATTCAACAGATGGGAGCTGCAACAAACGCTGAGGCCCCAAGTCCTGCAGCCCGGAACCTGGAGAACAGAGACCTGCCGTTGGGCTGATGAAAATGGGACCTGATAATGAGACGGAGTCCTATCCCATCACGTTTGAGTGAGTTGCGATTTTTTCACGGTGGCCCAAGGAGGAATTGACCACCCATCTGGCTCGCAGTTAACGGGAGAAGAAAAGGTGGCATATCGCACCCTTGACAATATTGCAGTACTCGACTACGCCCAAGTCAAGGTGCTGGACTGCATTGGGATAACAGAGGATACCTATCGGCAACGCTTCTGAGAAGAGCGGTATTCCCCAGGTATGCGACCCCAAGTTCTAGCCCAACGTGTATGGGACTACTGCTGGTGCTGGCTAAAACCAGAGACACGCAGCTCTATCGAGGTCGCAGAGTTGCTGGCCCTAGAACAGTTTTTTAGGGTTTTGCCCCTAGGCGGAAGGGAGAGGGTTTGTCGGAATTCGACCAAGACCCTCCATGAAGCCTCCAGACTAATGGAGAACTTTAAAGTAGTAGTGTATAGAACAGAGCACAGCCCAATGACGTTCAAACTTGAGAAAGACTAAAAAAAATCCAAGGCAGACTCCAAAATCCACAGATCAATTTATTGCAAGCTTCAGGCAGCACTGGGACTACATGAACGCACCCATGCGTTTCATGCCAGAGCACTTTATATATGGAGAACTTTTATTGGCCATGAATTTATAGAGAGGTAAGGGACTTCTGTGATTCGTGCCATGAGTGCCAAATGGCTGCTCCAAAGTGGAACACCAAAGTTCCTTTGGTGTCTATCCCAATGGTAAAGACCCCTTTGATATTGTGGGTCCCCTGGAAAAAAGTACTCCAGGGTACCAGTCCATTCTCGTCATAGTATATTATGCTATAAGGTACCCAGAAGCTATTCCATTGAAAACGACATCCGCTAAGGTTTTAGCGACCAAACTAATTAAGGTCTTCTCCCCAGTGGGGTTTCCTACCAAAATTTGAACAGACCAGGGAACAAATTTTATGTCCAGGCTCATGAAGGAGGTCTGTGGTCTGTTGAAATTGAAGTCGGTACTGACCTTGGTTTATCATCCTCATACGAAAAGGAAAAGGGGTACACCCCTCATGATGCTTGCCAGGAGAAGACTATGCCTTGATATAAATCATCATTATCTTCATTGCAAAAGACAGTTTATAAAACACAGGAATCCAAATGTCCAATTGTAATAATCCTTAAACACAACCCATACATACACCACTAGCCTATAATAGGTACATCTTATGTGGTGATCTGGGTGGTAAATGGTGGACTGATCACATAAATGAAGTAACAAATTGTAAGTTACTCACTGCTGACCTTGTGGGATTTCCTGGTCCTGTCGGGGTGCTCCTAACCAGGAGTATCTGCAAACAAAGTGGAAAGAACGGCGGTGCATCTGCTGCTGAAGAAAAACTTTGACCAAATACTGCCAAGAACTAGGTGCAAAAATTTATTGTAGGCACATTAAAAACAGCAAAAGAACACTCTGACGCGTTTCACGTGGCAACCCACGCTTTATCAAAGAGAAAGTACAAACAACCGATCGCGCATTTAAATACCCATGATTCCCTCCCTTCACCTGTGACGCTATAGTACTATGTCCAATAGGAAGCGTCACGCCCCTTCACTGACGTGGAGCGTGTAAGCTCAAAGTATTACCAGCTGAGCTGCACCGTGTGCAAGCATAGGAGGTAAAGTAACCTCCCAACTATGACATAACGGCCCGTCTAACCAATCGGATACTACCTCAGACGGTTGTCGTGGAGAAGTAAATAAAGCAGCTTTGTAGGGCATATTATATAATGTAAGGGATACTCCTGAGTCACATTTATGGTAGTAATAATTTATTTAGGAATCACATAATTTTCTTTAAAAAGTATATCGATGACCTGATCCTGATATGGGACGGTAATAGTGATATGTTAGGTACATTCATCGATATACTAAATACAAATCATTTCAATTTAAATTTCACATTTGATAGTCACTTAACAAGTATTAATTATTTAGATGTACATTTATATATAGATCTATCCTGTACCATCCAGATGGAGGTATTCAGGAAGATCAACTCACGTAACACATTTTTGAGATTTGACAGCAGTCATCCCAGGCCATTGATAAAAGGGATACCCAAAACTCAATATTTGAGGTTAAGGAGATTATGTTCCTCAGATGAGACATTCATTCACCATTCTAACTGCTTGACACAGAGGTTTAGGGAGCGGGGGTATGATGAATTGACCTTGAAAAATGCATTTGAAAATGCATTGCAATTAAACCGAGATAGTCTTATTGCTACTTGTGGAGACAAATCCCTCAAAAAGAAATCAAAGGGAAATATAAATAAAAATAATAACCCGATCAGTGATTTTGGAACTCCATTTTTTATAACAAAATTTAGTAATCAGGCACAACAGGTCAAAAATATCATACGTAAACATTGGAGTGTTTTAAAACTTGACAGCGAGCTACTCCCATTTATAGAACAGGGCCCTAAGCCAGTTTTCACCAAAGCCAAAACTTTGGCCAATTACCTTTCCCCCAGCCTTTTTTCATCCTGTGACTCAGGAGTATCCCTTACCAAAACCAGAGGTTTTTTCAGATGTGGCAAATGTAAGATTTGCAGATATGCCTGTCGGTTAAGAACCTTATTATTAAGAAAATGAAAAAACCATATGTGATCAGGTCTTTCATAAATTGTAATACACAGTTTGTGATTTATTATATTTGGTGTAAGTGTTCTAAGGGATACGTTGGAAGAACAATAAGACCTTTGAGACAAAGAATAATGGAGCATGTCAGGTTTATTAGAATAAAAGATACACAACATCCGGTGTCAAGACACTTTGTAGAATGTCCTCAAGGTGGTCTTGCAAATTTAAAATTTTTGGCAATTGAGCACATTGAGATTTTGAAACGAGGGGGTGACAGATTGAACATTCTGAACAAAAGAGAAATGTTCTGGATGTTCTCTTTGAACACCATGGTCCCTTATGGAATCAATGTGTACTGGGAGTTACAACATTTCTTGCAATAATGTGTAACTATTTTATGTAATTCCAATATTCCATATTCATATATGTTATGTGATTGAACTAGGGCTTTGGAATAATAATAATAACAATAATAAACATTTATAATAAGGTTCCCCTGGATAAGAAAAATCTGATCTCTATTTAATGATTAGACAAATTGTAATTTGAGAAATAATCATAAATCATTAGGGTAGTGATTAATATTGAAAAAAACATATGGGTATCATATTTCATACATAGCTTATTTTTTCCTTCAAAAATGTCCTTATATGATACATTGTCCTGTACATTTAGGGAATTGAATGAAATGCCTTATAACTGTTATTATGATCTTGCAAATATTAGTGTGGTTTGTACCTTAGGTACTTTAGATATATATCTTACAGTCCTTTTTTGTATTGTGAGGGTATATTTACAGTAATTGTGTTTTTTTATTGCTTTCACTATAGTGTTGATAGTGTTTTAACTCTCTAAAACTTATTATGTGGGTCAATGTCTCTTGAATTATAATAGTTTACATTCATTAATTATGAATTTGTAGCATTGACCCCGTAAGTTATTTGGTTTGAGTGATATACCCATGTTCTTTTCCCTTCCGATTATATAATATGCCCTACAAAGCTGCTTTATTTACTTCTCCACGACAACCGTCTGAGGTAGTATCCGATTGGTTAGACGGGCCGTTACGTCATAGTTGGGAGGTTACTTTACCTCCTATGCTTGCACACGGTGCAGCTCAGCTGGTAATACTTTGAGCTTACACGCTCCACGTCAGTGAAGGGGCGTGACGCTTCCTATTGGACATAGTAATATAGCGTCACAGGTGAAGGGAGGGAATCATGGGTATTTAAATGCGCGATCGGTTGTTTGTACTTTCTCTTTGATAAAGCGTGGGTTGCCACGTGAAACGCGTCAGAGTGTTCTTTTGCTGTTTTTAATGTGCCTACAATACATTTTTGCACCTAGTTCTTGGCAGTATTTGGCCAAAGTTTTCTTCAGCAGCAGATGCACCGCCGTTCTTTCCACTTTGTTTATCATCCTCAAATAGATGGACTAGTCGAATGGTTTAATAAGACGCTTAAAAATATGTTATGGAAATTTATATCCACTTAGACACGACATTGGGATGAGCTGCTTCCACCTCTTCTCTTTGCCATTTGGGAAGTTCCCCAGTCTTCCACAGGGTTTTCACCTTTTGAGTTACTTTATGGAAGACAACCAAAAGGAATCCTGGATTTAGTAAAAGAAATGTGGGAAAAACAAATACCAAGGGTAAATAAGGTAGTACAGTATGTATTAAAACTAAGAGAAAGGTTAGAAAGTCTAGGGTGTTTGCACAGAAAAATTTGCGAGAAGCACAAATAGCACAAGAAAGGAATTATTATAGAGGGGCTCGCACAAGAGAATTTGAGCCAGGGGATAGGGTTTGTTGGCAAAATGGCACGGACCCTTTGAGGTAGCACGAAAAGTAGGACCCGTAGACTACGAAATATTGCAGTTAGGGAAAAGAAATTGTTTGTCTCAATAGGGGAGGAGTTAGATTTAGGACAACAAGTAGACCCTGGTAGAAAAAAGGAGTGAGGGAGAATCTGTCCTTGGGACAAAAAGTATACAGGCACGAAATATGGTGAAACAATTTGTCGATGTGTTCGCTCCATTACCAGGGAAAAAACATCTGATTGCACACCATGTCTACACGGAACCAGGTAAGAAAGTGAAACAGAGACCATACTGAATTCCTGGAAAATGAAGGGGAGTTGTAGAAACAGAACTAGAGAACATGCTCAAATTGGGTGTGATAGAAAGGTCACGGAGTGAGTGGTGTAGCCCCATCGTGTTAGTCCCTAAACCTGATGTGTCTACACGGTTTTGTATAGATTTTTGAAAAGTAAATGCAATTTCTACATTTGATGCGTAACCCATCCCCATCAGTACAATGTGGATTTGGTCCCTTGTGTTGTGTCCACTGTGAAATCCTGCTTGTTTTCTAGATGAGGCAAAATTCAGGGTTGGTTGCTGCCGATTATCTTCATAACAATCTTGTAAGTGATTAGAAGTAAACTGATTGATCTGTGGTTCTTGAGGTTTTCTTTGTCTCCTTTCTTGTGGGTGAGGATAACTATAGCATTGCTCCACTGTTATGGAGTTTTCCTGTTCAAGGTGTAATGAATGCGGCTGAAGATATCGGGTATTTTAATAAAGATGGTACACAAGGGGTTAACGTTGGTTACAAATTGTCCAAAAAAATACAAGACTTTTTTTTAATGACAGGTCAACTACAATCTTCATAAGATCTTCACAGTTGTTTGTTAAAGGGTACCCATGCCTTTCGAGCAAGCTGAAACAATTTTTCAGTCCTAGTTGAAATTGTTTGAGGTTATTGATGTGGACAGTCTAGCTTCTTTTTAATCAGGTTTTGTCTTTCCATCTTCGCATTCAGATGTAATTTGCCGCAAACCAACCGGTGGCCACTCCTTGATGTCAAAACGGTTACAGACCTTGCAGTCTTCAACCATGTGTCAGAATATAATCATTTTCATTCTGAATTCCATTGGGTCCATTTCATGTTTATTTTCAATTTGGATTCTTCTTGAAGAATTAATTAATGCTGTACAAGTTTTCACATGCAGTGAAATCTGTCAATCTGTCTCTGGAACATTCATTCCTGTTACAGTGACCGTACTTACAAACTGATGCTCTGTCTTTCTGATGGACACCAATCTTTGCACTGAAATCTCCCATAATGATCTTAAGGCTACAATTTATTTTGTTGTTAAGTTATTTATTATTTATTTATTTATAAAATGTTTTACCAGGAATAGATTGAGAGTTACCTCTCGTTTTCAAGCATGTCCTGGGCACAGAGTTATGATGACAAATACATGGTTACAAATACATAGTTACATTAAGTGAACAGAGCTATACATCATATACAAGACATTGCATGCACAGTAAGAGATAATATATATTATAGGCGTATGTACTGCTGCGGCCAAGCTTAATATAAAGCTTGCCCGCATTTGTCCCGGCCATTTCAATTTTGGCGCCGGAATTGGCCGCGCGCCACCCGCATCTCACGGCCGCGCGCGGACGGTTTTCCAATCAGCGCCTAATGGCGCTGAACAATAGAAGCGCCTGCAGCGCTGGAGAGAAAAAAAAAAGCCAGAGTCTTAACGCGTTTGAAAATTAACCGCGGATGCGGCCGCCGTAGACTAAGGGCGGCCGCCACTGTAACAGTTACAGACCAGATTAAAATGTGCAACAGCTTTAGTTTTGAAAGAACTTAGACTGGTGGCAGCTGTGAGAGTCTCCAGAAGATTGTTACAGTTGTGGGGTGCACAGTAGGAGAAGGAGGAGCGGCCGGATACTTTGTTGGTTGATTTTATGGGCAAATAGAAAGGTAAACCTCGCTCTAACTCCAGGTGTACGTTCTGTGTGCTGCCGGGGAGGTATACTGAAATAGATACTGGAATAGATGGATCGTGTCAAAGGGGCACGATCCACACAAAGAATCCCTTTATAAGGCGCACCACAGTCCAAGTATTTATAGTATAATTATACAGTGATCTTTACAGGGTTATATACTAACTGTTAAAATAATCTTTATTAATAATTCTATAGTGAAATTAATCTAGAAGTAGTGAGTTTAGTAGATCACATCAAGAAAACACAAGTATGTACCATATATGTTTCAAATATGTAAATATCCCCTGTAAAAAACTGGGCTTGAAAGGACAGGTAATGTTCCTGTATTAGGTTCTTAGGGAATGCAGAATCATGTAGAATCATACCTATATTATCTCTATATCAACATAGGTTCAGAGATAATATAGGTATGATTTTACATTTTGGCACATATCCCTTTAATGGGGATATCAGAAACGCATTTTAAATGTGAGGTATCACTATAGTGTTGAAGTTCAGGCACCTGATTACGAGGAGTCTCTCTGGAATACACTATTCAGAGAGCAGTCTTGAATCCAGAGGGTTAAAATCAAAATGCCCTCAATGTACACGAGTGAAACACGATTTGGCAGAGATACTTACCACAGCCATCTACACCGAACAGAGAACGTGTGTAACAGAAACACATACCTAAAATCCATGAACTAATGCTTTTGGAATACAACGCTATACAGGATCTCATAAAAAGGGATACTTGAATTTACAGTACATAACATTTGTGGAGCGTTCCCTAAGAACCTAATACAGGAACATTACGCATTTATGTCCTTTCAACCCCGTTTTTTTACAGGGGATATTTACATATTTGAAACATATATGGTACATACTTGTGTTTTCTCAATGTGATCTACTGAACTCACTACTTCTAGATTAATTTCACTATAGAATTATTAATAAAGATTATTTTAACAGTTAGTATATAACCCTGTAAAGACCACTGTATAATTATACTATAAATACTTGGTCTGTGGTGTGCCTTATAAAGGGATTCTTTGTGTGGATCGTGCCCCTTTGACACGATCCATCTATTACAGTATCTATTGGTTGATTTTATGATAGATATATATAAAAAAATATATATATATATTTATACAAACAAAAAAGAGAGTGCGCAAAAAAAACACAGAGCATAATTCAATATAATATTATCTATACCTATATATAGACATATATATATATATATATATATATATATATATATTTATAGATATATATACTGTAGATATAGATATATAGATATATATATATATGAAGAAAGCAAGTGGTAGTTCACATTCACAATGGTTCCATAGGACGAACGAAGATAAATAGATGTGATTATATACTATCCAGCTCTGGTTCCTGTGAGGCAGCCTTAGAATGTGTTGAGTAGAGAACTATAAATACAGCCTGGGGCTATTAATATGTTGAAAAGCTGCTCTTATTACAGTACTTCGACAATGCAGTTTGTTTAAAGACCATAACATGTCCCCACACTTTGTTATACAGCTGTTCAGCTGTACAGTTTCAAGATTGCCTGACTTCCTTTTCAAACGGGATGAAGAAATATAAAGGAAATAAAAAATTGATTCAGTAATAAAGTCTGGCACTATTACTATTACAACGTGGCCAGATATGCTCACTGCTACTTTAGTTTGACACAAATCCTGTATGGAACATTTATTTACTGGGGAAAAAAAAGACACTTTCAACAAACAACATCTCATACCACTGCCTCTTTGAGGCTTTCAAAAAGAACAGTGTTGTGTCTCAGTTGAAAATCTTAAAAGGCTCAACATGATTAAAGGGTAAGCGGCAAAGAAGCAAGAACCCACTGGTAGCACTCAATACCCTCAATAAAGTAATATGAAAATATAAAAAATAATCTTTAATACCAAACTGATTAAAATAATGGGTGTTAAAATACAACAAATGACACACATATATATTAACCCTAGGGTGAGCGTATGTGACACTCCGGGTTATAAATAATTGGGGAACAAAATGAGGTAAAATAAATCAAATGTTCCAAGAGAACTGATATGCAGTATTCCCTAAATGTGGTGGTTTGGATATTGGCAAAGGGTGGGGAGGGGCTGCAAAAACCTGTCTTAGTTAACAGACAAGTCCCAAGGTAATGTATGGGTTAAGTGGAAGGATAATATGAAGCAGAGTGAGATACCTCAGTAGTAAGGCAATGTATCTGTGCACACTTCTCTGTGTGTGCTCACCTCACAGGTACTGTACTACTGCAGTGGTACATAATTAATCATACATCCCACTTTGTTATATTCCCATATACCGCCTATGAACAGCTAATATACTCCTGATGCCAAAGAGCTAGCTATCACACACAGAACAATAGTATAGTGGCTACCTGGTTCCTATAGACGGTGTGGCTGTGAGTATGCCTGTGCACATATTCATGACTGTGCTGCCACCGTCAGGGACGCTAGTGCCACTAAGGATATCTGTGTATAGGGAGACAAACCAGCCCTACCCTCACCATAAGCTGCCGAGTTACCACATAAAACTCCTGCCCAGTATCGAAGGGAAGTACACGCGTGCAGTCTGACAGCTGCTCGCTCTGCGAGTTGGAAGGCTGCCACGTCAGTACTGACTGCGCGCGTGCACGTGACGGGTGCCGACGCGTGCGTTTCGCGATTGAAACGCTTTCTCAAGGCTTGGTATGTGGGGGAGGTCCCATTGAAAACAGTATAATTTATATATGCACAAGTGTGTTTCTATTGGTTGCCAGTTACACCCTAGAGGTCTGCCTATGTAGTGCTGGTGTTCGATGCACTCATACAGTACTACCTAATAAACACAGGCTGCTCAGAAACGTATTAAATTGATATGATCACAAATGGTTGCAACAATAATACACTGATGCACATACTCTTTACACCATGAGTATAAATACACATAGTATCTAAAGAATTGTGATGTTATTAATGGGGTGTTAATTAACATATTTTACCCCAGAGGCTAAGAAGTAACCTAGACTCAAATCAATGTGGGCGAAACATAATTACAATAATAATCAGAAAAGAGCATAATCATCTACTGTGGATTGTACTCACAGAACTAAGATGTAGGTTGATACATAACCAGCCTAGTGAATTCAAATTGTATAGTTAATAGTGAATAATGTCAGGCTAAGTATGGCCCCTGTTATCAGTGTGGGTAAAATCAGACAATATATATATACAATGTAGCTACTGTATGCTACATTTATATACAGTAAAAAGTTGTATGAAGACCGAGGTCAGGTAAGTATATGGGATCAAGATGGAGTATATACCTATGATGTAAAGGGGTAAAAACTAGATGACGTCCGTCAATATATACAGTAATGTGGGCGAATGCGTACTGCTGGTTTATATCGAGGGTAACCCCACTTAGAGTGGTCTTAAATGAATGGGGTAAACAGAAACCCTTCATTCAGGCCCTTGGGTGATAATGTCTGTAATGTATATATCCATCTTGCCTCTTTCTGTAAAAGAACAGTGTCCCAGTCGCCATGCCATCGATCCATTGAGAATTGATCCATGCCAATGAATTTAATAAAGGTTTGATTGCCTTGGTGTACAGAGTTTATATGTCTCGCTAAAGGTTTATCCGTCTTGTTCCGTATGGAGCCAATATGTTCTAATACCCTTACCTTCAAAGGGCGTCGGGTCTTTCCTACATATATCTTACCACAGTCGCAAATGGCTTGATAGATAACGCCTGAGCTCTGGCAATTAATAAACTTGCGAAAGTTGTACTGTAGGCCTTGGTTCCATTCCAGTTTGAAAATTTATTGGTTGTAAGCATGTGGTCACACGCCTTACACTTGCCACATTTAAATGACCCCTGTGGTTTAGGAGGGAGCCAGGTCCTTTTGACCTCTTCATCGAAGTGACTGTGAACCAGAACATCGTTGAGGTTTTTGGCCTCTGTAACAGGGGAGTAATCCCTGTTCAGGTAATATGCCTTTAACCTAGCAGTGTGGTGGTTAACTGCTGGTAGTCAATTAATAAACACCACCTGCTTGATTTAGATTGCATACAAAAACCTGTCTGTTGAGACAGGAAGTGACTCCTTAGCTCACGTGTGAGCTGAACTTTGGAGACAGAGCAGAGGTTCTTGAGTCTTCCAGGAGAGACTGACCAAGAGAACACAGATCTCTGGAGCTGACCATGTCTTGAGCTCTGCCAGAAGACACAGCAGAGCTGCTTCCAAGACACAGGGGAAACTTCTAAACCTGAATGCTGACAAACCCTGAAGGAAAGGTAGCAACCAGGGACAGAGAAGATTTTCCCTCCAAACTACAAGGAACAGATAAGACTTTTATTACAAGACTTTTTATATCTGTTCATTTCATGCTATGTGTTTGGGGCTGGGAGACATGCTTAACTAAGGGAGTTGTGACTTGCATGGTATTTCACTAGAACCACTCCCAAGTGAATAGAAGCTTTGTTTCCCCTTTGTTTGGATGGTTTCCTAATGTTAAGGAAAAGGCACAATAAAGCCTCGTTATAATTTCACCTTATAAAGTCTCCAATTGTGTACCTCTGTGAACGTCCGTGTACACCCTCCTACTGACCATGGATGGATGGTCATGCAGAAATTCACCAATAGTGGTGTCGGCCCTCAAAATGTGCCAGTGAAGTTAGCATACAAAAGGGCAAAGTACACAACACGTGGCTCCCTGTTACAAGACAAGATTCCAAAGACACAAGATAAAACAGTACGATTTATCGGCACATTTAACACCCAATGGCAACATGCCAGAGATATCATCAGCAAACACTGGCACATTTTGAGGGCCGACACCACTATTGGTGAATTTCTGCATGACCATCCATGCATGGTGAGTAGGAGGGCCAAAAACCTCAACGATGTTCTGGTTCACAGTCACTTCGATGAAGAGGTCAAAAGGACCTGGCTCCCTCCTAAACCACAAGGGTCATTTAAATGTGGCAAGTGTAAGGCGTGTGACCACATGCTTACAACCAATACATTTTCAAACTGGAATGGAACCAAGGCCTACAACATTCGCAAGTTTATTAATTGCCACAGCTCAGGCGTTATCTATCAAGCCATTTGCGACTGTGGTAAGAAATATGTAGGAAAGACCCGACGCCCTTTGAAGGTAAGGGTATTAGAACATATTGGCTCCATACGGAACAAGACGGATAAACCTTTAGCGAGACATATAAACTCTGAACACCAAGGCAATCAAACCTTTATTAAATTCATTGGCATGGATCAATTCTCAATGGATCGATGGCATGGCGACTGGGACACTGTTCTTTTACAGAAAGAGGCAAGATGGATATATACATTACAGACATTATCACCCAAGGGCCTGAATGAAGGGTTTCTGTTTACCCCATTCATTTAAGACCACTCTAAGTGGGGTTACCCTCGATATAAACCAGCAGTACGCATTCGCCCACATTACTGTATATATTGACGGACGTCATCTAGTTTTTACCCCTTTACATCATAGGTATATACTCCATCTTGATCCCATATACTTACCTGACCTCGGTCTTCATACAACTTTTTACTGTATATAAATGTGGCATACAGTAGCTACATTGTATATATATATTGTCTGATTTTACCCGCACTGATAAAAGGGGCCATACTTAGCCTGACATTATTTACTATTAACTATACAATTTGAATTCACTAGGCTGGTTATGTATCAACCTACATCTTAGTTCTGTGAGTACAATCCACAGTAGATGATTATGCTCTTTTCTGATTATTATTGTAATTATGTTTCGCCCACATTGATTTGAGTCTAGGTTACTTCTTAGCCTCTGGGGTAAAATATGTTAATTAACACCCCATTAATAACATCACAATTCTTTAGATACTATGTGTATTTATACTCATGGTGTAAAGAGTATGTTCATCAGTGTATTATTGTTGCAACCATTTGTGATCATATCAATTTAATACGTTTCTGAGCAGCCTGTGTTTATTAGGTAGTACTGTATGAGTGCATCGAACACCAGCACTACATAGGCAGACCTCTAGGGTGTAACTGGCAACCAATAGAAACACACTTGTGCATATATAAATTATACTGTTTTCAATGGGACCTCCCCCACATACCAAGCCTTGAGAAAGCGTTTCAATCGCGAAACGCACGCGTCGGCACCCGTCACGTGCACGCGCGCAGTCAGTACTGACGTGGCAGCCTTCCAACTCGCAGAGCGAGCAGCTGTCAGACTGCACGCGTGTACTTCCCTTCGATACTGGGCAGGAGTTTTATGTGGTAACTCGGCAGCTTATGGTGAGGGTAGGGCTGGTTTGTCTCCCTATACACAGATATCCTTAGTGGCACTAGCGTCCCTGACGGTGGCAGCACAGTCATGAATATGTGCACAGGCATACTCACAGCCACACCGTCTATAGGAACCAGGTAGCCACTATACTATTGTTCTGTGTGTGATAGCTAGCTCTTTGGCATCAGGAGTATATTAGCTGTTCATAGGCGGTATATGGGAATATAACAAAGTGGGATGTATGATTAATTATTTACCACTGCAGTAGTACAGTACCTGTGAGGTGAGCACACACAGAGAAGTGTGCACAGATACATTGCCTTACTACTGAGGTATCTCACTCTGCTTCATATTATCCTTCCACTTAACCCATACATTACCTTGGGACTTGTCTGTTACCTAAGACAGGTTTTTGCAGCCCCTCCCCACCCTTTGCCAATATCCAAACCACCACATTTAGGGAATACTGCATATCAGTTCTCTTGGAACATTTGATTTATTTTACCTCATTTTGTTCCCCAATTATTTATAACCCGGAGTGTCACATACGCTCACCCTAGGGTTAATATATATATGTGTCATTTGTTGTATTTTAACACCCATTATTTTAATCAGTTTGGTATTAAAGATTATTTTTAATATTTTCATATTACTTTATTGAGGGTATTGAGTGCTACCAGTGGATTCTTGCTTCTTTGCCGCTTACCTACTACGTTACCCATTAGCACCCTACCCCTTTACACTCATTTATTACTTAGCTGAAGCGGGGTTCACCTTGACAGAACCTTTTCAACATGATTAAACACTGTTGCCAACGCAGTGAGTTTTTGGTAGTATCTTTTTCTCTCAGTAAATGTTGTATATTCATTTAATTCTTTTGCAAACCAATATGCAGTCAAAATACTTTAAATAAAGTAATACTGGTCATCCCTGCTATCCACTATTGTGCAGTATACATGCAAGTATCTGCCTAGATTAAGAGCTACATACTGAACGTTATTTGTGTTATTATTTTATTGTATATCCAGGACATATTTGAAAACAAGAGGTAACTTTCAATGTATTTTGTCGTGGTAAAATATTTCATACATGTTTTCATGGAATTGGTGCTTGAGGTAACAAAGGATAAGCTGCAACATAATTGGAAGATGTTATTGCAACTTTCTAATGGAGACCTTGCAGACATATTTGTACCTTCTTGGTAAAAACACCAGCGAAAAAAAAAAAAAATCTCAGGAACCGGGTGAGGGTCCCTATAGGTCAAAGGATGCACCAGCGGGTGCAATAACACCTTCTACATCAGTACATATATATACAGTATATATATTGTGGCAGGACGGCCTCGCAGCTGGGTCAGTAAGACGCTACAACACGGTGTGAAGTTTATAGTTGTTTTATTATCCACCTGGCAAATAAACAGGGGTACTGTCTCTTTAAGTAAAAATAAAACATAAAATAAATTCCTATTCCCGTTAGGGAAACTAACTCAACTTTACTGTGACGCTGTCTAACAGGGCCGCCAGCTAATCTGGTTCTCTGCTCAAAACATATTATCTCGTGGAAACAAACAGTCTTTTAAATATTGCAGTCTTATTTATGGCTTACCTGTTAGCAGGGGATTCCTATCCCAGGGTCTCTGTGTCGCTCCTTCAATACATCAGGAATGCTGGTTCCAGGGAGCAGGCTCTCCAGTCCGTGGTGATCTTTTATCCTGGGTTAGGGTCCCAGCTGGTCCCAGCAGCCGAGCTTCTTGCAGTACTGGGGAACCACTGCAGCCAGGGTCCTTCCTAGCCAGGGAGAAGTCTCTCTACCCTCCTGGGGAAAAGCTAACTCACTTTGTGCAGGCTACTTCCTGCCTTTTAAACCCTCACTTAGGAGTGCTGTCTTAATTGGTGCCAGGTGCAGCAAGCGCACAGAGAGAAACTTAACCTCCTGCGTACTGGAACCTACCCACTTTGGTAGCTCTTTAGTCCACAAGGACTGTCACAATATATAGTATATATTATTTGGCATCATCGTCAACCCTTGTCGATCCACTGCTAGATGAAGGCCTACCCAATGATCTTCCAGGTACTGCATTTGTAAGTCTCTTCTCCATGTTGCCCCAACAACATTTTCTGATTTTTTTTTCAACATAATATATATCTTGGTAGATGGGAAGTGTTTCAAAAGTTTGAAATGCAGAGTTATCAGAGTCCTTGTCACTGACCCTAGGGTGTCAGGTGCCGGAAGGACATCAGTGGCTAGAATAGGAGGCGGAAGCCAAGATGTAACAGGGTCACAGACAGGGATCCGGGGCAGGTGGCAAAGTAGCATTGTCGGGGTCAAGGGCAGAGGTCAGAGACCAGCAGCGAAGAGGCATATTTGGGGTCACTCAAATAGGTCAGAGCAGGAAGTGAACTAGCATTGTAAGGGTCACTAGCTGAGTTCGGAGGCAAGCAACGAAGAGACAGGAACAGAACAAACAGGAACGGGATTGGAGCAAAGGAACGGGACTTGATCACAGGAACGGGACTGGGGAACTGGACTGGGAAACGGGACTGGGGAACGGGACTGGGGAATGGGAACGGGACTGGGGCACGGGAATGGGACTGGGGCGCGGGACCGGGGCACAGGAATGGGACAGGGGCACATGAAATGGGACTAAGGTACGGGAACAGGATTGGGGCACGGGAATGGGCCTGGGGCACAGGAACAGGACTGGGTCATGGGAACAAGACTGGGTCATGGGAACAGGACTGGGATGCAGGAACAGGGCTTGAGCTCAGGAACAGGGCTGGGGCTTCAAGCCAAAAGTATAAGTAGGGACCTTTTAATTAAACTACAACTCTAACATGGTACAGACAAACAGAGGTCAGGCAGAAAACAGGGCATGGGCAAGAAAGAGTCTGTAGCATCCAAAACAAAAGCAAAGACTAGACAGAAACAGGAAACATATAAAGACAGAGAATCAGACAGGTACAGAGAGAATACTAAATAGAACCAAAAGGAAACACCACAGAAGGATCCCAGTCAAGGCGGGAGCAGTAGCACACCCGGCGGACATGCACGAGAACAGTGGAAAGAACATGCCAGGATGAACATGACAGTCCTACATGTTCCACTTTTCTCGGTGATATTCAGATTTAATGATAATGCACAAACGATGTTGGTAACCCGATAAAATATTTCAGCACTTTTGAAAAAGTCCATGAGTTCCACATTTTGTAGGATTATGAGGAAGGCAACTACACATCCGTATTAAGAAGCAGGATATCCTCTCCATAGGAAAGTAAGCAGCGGGCACTGCTTGGACAAAAAATGGCAAGAAGGCTGGCTGTGCAAAAAATATGAAAGCCTTTATTGGTTCCCGGCAAACATGGATAAAAAAAGGGGAGAAGGAGTCCCCCCTCAGCGCTCTGACGCGTTTCATCCGCACAGGGACTCTTTGACAAAACTCCGTGCCCCAGTCCTGTTCCCATTCCCCAGTCCCGTTCCCCAGTCCCGTTTCCCAGCAGTGCCCGCTGATTACTTTCCTATGGAGAGGATATCCTGCTATTTTATTGCTCACAAGCCTGGAGCACGATAACTGAAACCGACCAATGAAAGAACTGAGTACGTTTATTTCTTATTCTTAAGCACCCCAGGGGAACAGCCACTTTTAGTGCACTATTTATACATTTGAGGTGTCCCTAGCAGGTTACTTAACCTACTGGGTCAACCCTCTGTCTGTTGCCAGGCTCCTCCCATACTAGGGGAGAGTCAGCAGACTCATTTGCTGTTCATCATATGTGTTAACCCCTTACGATCTGTTATCATGTTGCTGATTTAAATGGACTTCATATACCTGGAGTGAATCTCTGCAGCACAAGGAAATGTGAAGGGGCTCTACCCTTTCATGAGTGTTTCTGTTACATCCGTATTAAATAGATTTAAAAAAATGGGGTCTTGTTAGCCAGAGGGAGACCATTGACTTATAAAAATGAAAATAGATTAAGCGATACTCCATGTTGTGAGATTCATGTGACCATACCTGAGAAATATGCATCGCCCCTTTCCACATCTCCAGGAAAAGCCCTATTTCCCCTACCTGAGGGAGGCGAGATTTCTGACCGTAATATTTTGGGCGTTTTACAAACTCGCAGCTTAATGCTTATCCCATGAAAATGTCATTTAGAGAACTTGCCTCCTTTGCATACATAATTTGCAGATGACACAGAAATTATTAGATCACACTAAATTGTACAACTAGAACTGAATTGTGTCAAAATGTTTAGTTTTTGTATGGTTTGGACATGTGATAAGGTTTTAATGATTACAATGTGATGCGAAAAACTGCCATTTTTATCCGGAAATGCAGTTAGCAGAGTTTAATAGACCTTGATTTTTGCTGCAGTATTCCCATGTCCATATCTGTGTCATATTCCAGCATTATGAAAACATTTGAACAACTGAGTCCTGTGCATAATCTAATCTTAATCTTCATGGTCAACTCTTTTTTTAGGAACTCGACCCCCCAAATCACTAATATTATGAAATTGACGCAGCACAGACCCGCTGACAGCTTTCCTGGAGCCCAGGACTGAAGTCTCAACGAGGGCCCAGAGTGGAGAGCGGCAGGATGCAGACGACCTAATGAAGGGGCCCATCTTCCGATTGGCTGGACCCAACCTCCGGGATAAGCCGCCGAGCCTGGCACATTTATCCCGGCACTTTCCCCACGTTGGTCTGCGCTCTATTATTCATTTATTCAATTTTCTTTTTTACAAACCATTCAAATTTGGCAGAGCCAGAGTGAAATCGATTAAAAAAAAAAAAGCCTTTTAGACATGGATTGGACATGCGAGAAGGGCTTGAAGAACAGCAAAGCATGCCAATCCGATCGGAAAGGGCTCTTTAGAAGCGGATTGACACACTTCGGAGCTACGAGAATAGGCCCACCGACATTTTAGGATAGAAAGATTTATCAGCTTACAGTAACTTCCCATCTATAAGTTAAAGTTGGTTCTAATGCAGTGCCATTAATTACTGTTTCAGTTATGATTTTATTGTTAAAATAATCATTTATTTACAAAGACTACATAATAGACAGCTCAATCTACCATGAATTTACCACCAAAAAATGAATCAGGATTTCTATTGTATGCTATTCATCACTCGGTTCATTTTTGTCTGTGGAATATATGCTTTATTATACAGTAAGCACATGCAATGTCCTGAAAATGGTGTGTTTTAAGTACATTATTCTTCTATATAAAGGATAATTTGCTAGTAAGAAAATCCAAATAGTCAAATAATAAAGATTGGGTTATGAAAAATGGTAACCATTTACTAAAAGAGTACAACACACTTTCGGAAAAAAATAGTACTAAATACTTTAACAATGAATATAGAAAACATTATTGTACGTGATCCCTGTGTATCCCATTACAGCATTTCTTATCAGCTAATACCAGAAGCCTCAACATTTGTTCAGATCACAGACATTTCCAGTCTTTTTATTTATTCACTGTGTTCAAATGACCATACGCTACATTTCCTGTTGTCTTTTAAATGTTATTGTATTGTATACAAAATACCATTCTGTGTCAAATTATCTCTGTTAACAGAACCGTGGAGATGCATGCATTATCAAAAGGCATTAGTTGTATTGATCGAAGACCACACAACAGAGGACTCAGCCTTGTAATTACTTTCTAGCGGGGTGCTATCATGGAAGGGTACATATGTAAAACACGGAAGAGGATAGATTCCTGTTGATGCTTCAACAGTAATCTTTCCTCGTCCGTGTTTTGATCAAAGTCCCCCTGTGCGGACAGCCGATTAAGATTAACGAAATATTTGCAAGTTGATAAAGGCAAAGCATGATCTTTGAAATTAGCAAGAAACAGTGATCCGAGCCAAAATAAACTGGCGGCATTAAACTGTGAGAACCATGTACGTGCAAACCTTCCAGTGCAGAAGTGAATAGTGAGCTCTGAAATAAATGGTGGCTTAAGCTGCATTTATAGTTAGAGCTACGTGACTGCGACGTTGCGCATCGCCATAGCAAGTGTATGCAGTCTGTCGCGAGTACCCATAGTGGTCGCGACCACGACAATTATTTGTCTTTTCAAAAATCTGCTGCGCGGTCGCTCTTAGTCGGTCGCGCGCACTATGGGCGACCTCATAGAGAAGAGGTCTGTTGTTCACGCCGCAATTGTACGCGCAATTGCACCCACAATAAACGTGGCCTTAGTCCCGCAAATGTGACGATCGCACTTCAAATGGATTAACACTGTGGGGTGTCGAATCCGGAAGCATGGACCCCCCGCATCGTGATCGCAGCAGACACTGTCCCCAGCACCATGGCCATTTGCTTTGTACGCCACGGTGCTGGGGACGGCAAGTCTTGCTACATCTGTACATACACACATGGTGACAGATGCAAACACACTGTGAGACACACACTCCTCCCCCCTACCACAGGGCAGCGCTATTGATAAGCATTGGCAGGAAGGAGGGAGCCAGGGGTAGGCAGATCCCACAGTGCATATTTTCCCCTGCTCCTACACACCTGACTGGTTATCAGTTCAGTGCTGACTGATGTCATTCCCTGCTGCGACCGGCGCCCGTTGAGCCTGATTGGGCGAGATTTTGCTGGTTGCGGTAGCTGATAGGTCAGTCCTGCATTAAATGCCTTTCTAGTCAGTGGCAATTAAAGCAGGATCGAGTGGCATTGCACCTTACCAAAGTTTAGTGAATCCTAACAATAAATAGATATGTAGCTCCCCCAAGGGACTTCTAGTTAGTGTATGGGGTTAATGGCCTTAACGTGTTAACTGTGTGGGCGCCTCTCCCCTCACATGGTATAGAGTGACCTGTCAGAAAAGAGGCCACACCCACTGTATGCTTGGTGGCCAGTGACATCACTATTGGGTTCTAGAACTATGTTCCAGAATTAGGTTCCAGGGTGAGACAGTAGGAGGAGCCTCACTGTTAATAATTTAAATATGTTTCCATGTATACTATAAATGTGTGCTAGGATTGATCTGTCCCCGGTTACTGTTTTATAGTTAGGGAAAGTGCCCTACCCAGATAGCGTCCTCAGCAATGGTCATTGTGAATCCATTTGTTCAGATACAAGGAAGTCTATGCTCGAGAGGGGTTCCCAAGATAGGAACTTTAGGGCATAGTCGGATCAGCCCAATCGGAAAGTCCATGCTAACTCAGAACCAGTCTGCCTGGAGGTGGCAGCCAGTGTACAATACCGGGATATTGATCCCGAGGAAATAGAATGTCAGCCAATACCCACAAGGTGCTCACTAGTAATGGGACATTATGGACGCCATACAGAAGAGGGACGATTCAGCTAACCCGAAGATAAACAAGTCTCAGTACCTCCCTAGAGTATTAAGATGAGGGTTTAAAGCAGAGAATGAATGTAATCTTAGTGTAGTCATACCTAAACCTGGCGAGAGAGGGGGAAGGAGAGAGTCCTATTAAGTCCCCACTATACCTCCCAAAACACTCATCTATACAACACATGAAGTGATACCTGTGAACACACCTGATACACCTGTGAAATATTTTAATGATCATATCTCCCAGCAATTTACGGTGTGTTAACAGATATTTCTCCACGTGTTATGTAGAGGAATATTTTGAGAGGTATATAAGTCAATTGGTACTCTACTAAATAGGACTCTCTCACTCCCCCCCACCCCCTCCTCCGTCTCTCTATACCCTTGAAGTCCTTTCTCGGGGTCTGAAATCTAACACAACTTTGAGTTACAATAGCACAACATTAAGCATTATGTTATTGAGATGCGCAGCGGCTGCTGTTTTTGCATATAATTAGCTTTGTGGATGTGTGTTAACCTCAGGGAAAATAGCGTCCTTTAGGAGACCTGCTTTCAAGGAGCAATCCCTTCTAGGACCAAAGTGAATATGTTTCAGGGTCTCATCTGGGTAATTGATTCCCATTTTTACCCAAATCTGACACCCATAGATATTTGTAATACTTTTTAAAGTTAGACCTAGTAGGGATTTTCTTGCCTCTATCTGTTCCGATGTGTATGATGTCACTGTAAATGCTTATACAGCTAGAGTCCCACATCACCACAACTCTGAATTACATTTTTAATGTATTATAATGTGACAAGCATGTTTGTTTCTATAGCAACCATTTACAAAGTCACATCTCCTTCCTTTTCTGAAACAGGCTCTGGCACACCTCTGCCCTCTCTTTAGCAGTGCACCAGTTGTATCTAGTGACTGCCTGGTCACATGATCTTCTCCACAGAACTTTGCATCTTTGGTCCACTTCTGATGCACTGACAGCCATTTAGTGAACCCCGGAGCCGAATCTTCGTAGATCACAGGAGAATGGATTTATCGGCAACTTAGCTAATTACTTATCATTGTGTGTATTGTATTGATGCACATATTAAAGGTGGAAAAATAAAATAAAATAAAAAAACCCGACAGCTTGGACTGCTGCTTTAAAGGAGCTTTGAGGCTCAAGCCATTAGCAAACCAACAACGTGTGTTTTTCAAATATTAACTTTTCAAGTGTGAAGTGAGTGTCCTTAATGTATTTTAAATGATTATTATTGCCTGGCTTTTCATTCTTATATTTATACATGTATAATAGCATTGATGGTCAGTACAAGTTGTGAAGTTCAATTGCGATCCATGATTGTTGCCGCCGCAAGATTGTATTATATGAGTGAATGAATACAAGCTAAGTATGTGTCATAGCAACAAGAAAGGTTTTTGTAGCACTGCCAAGGCTTGCTGACTAAACAATGAAGATTAAAAGATTACACTTTGGGGACAAATACGGCAATGAAACATCAAGAGGAAATGACTAAAGAGATTTTTTTTATATATATATATATATATATTTAGATTTCTACATGTCAAAGTGCTTCTGCAGAATGCACACTCCAGGTTAACACATTGCTTACAACAGTTTCACTGTATTGTACAAATGCAGAAAGCAGAGAGCAGAATTCACAATGTTGCACAGGGATGATCTGCTGTTGGAGCACTTTGCATTAGTCTGTTCTTGTTCTGCATTTGCACATTAAGGGCCATATTTACTAAACTAAGCAGTCTTTTACCACATGAAACCTTCCAGGTGTCTTCCTGTGCTATTCAAGTCAATGGGCCCTAAGGTGTCTTCCAACCCTGGCATGTGTCTTATGGCAGATATGGGTCTAAATGTATTATCCAACAAAACGTGGATTTCCTGACATATGCATCCTCGAGGAGGACATTTGTTATTGAATGAGCCCGGTTTGGTGGAACGCAGGTTGTAGTGTACAGTATATTACTAAATGTTGCTAATACATTGTATATTGCGTAAATTTGATTTTGTTAATGTTGGGGATAGCTATTATATAGACTAATTCTAATATAGTCATAGCGTTCATACAATGATATACATATAGATCCACTTAAAATGGCTATAAATCACACAACAAATGAAAAACCACAATGGAATGAAGAGCCCTCGCTGTGCATTTTCCAAGGCAACTACAATGTTGTATCAAGTCCTGGAAGAAGCTTATATAAGAGTAAGTATGAGTAGCATATTTTACGTTAGGGCCAGATCCACAGAGCTCAGTTAAGTGACTTAATGTGACGTTAACCTAAATTATACCTTAACATGTATCTTCAAAGGACAATAACGTAATGTTAAGTCATGTTTTCATTCAGAAACAGCATTACATCAACTATAATGGCAGTTTGTGATAATGAGATGCTGAAGAGGCGTTTCCTCTGTACATAAAGGTATGTAAAGGTTAACCAGGGACTTAATATTACGTTAGTTAAGTCATACCTAAAGGTGGGGTTACTTCCATACAGACCCTACAGTACCTCTTCCTCCTCCTCTGACAAACTATTTCCCAGGGTTTGGATGGTAGTAATGCTAAGACGTACTTAAAGTCACATTATTAGAAGTGTGTCTAATTTGCATGGAATTTCACAGCCAGAAACAAATTGCATTTGGAGATTAATTAATGCATCTCAACGTATTCTGAAAAATGCTATTATCACAGTGCAATAAAGAGGCACCAATGATGGGAACAGTGTATGTTGGGAATTCTCACCTTGCCATTCCTTGTAAGAAGGATTAGCTCTTGATTAAGCATGTTATCTCAACAAATAGGTATGTAATTGCACCCATTGTAGTTATGACAATATTTAATAGATATTTTCCCAACATTTTAATTATAATGAACCTCTAGTTGTACTGTAGTATTACACAGAGGCCAACAGTCTGCGTTATTTTACTATATCAACAAAACGTGAACTACAGTATGCTCCTTTCAATTTAGTCCAGATATACTTTTCAGGCATAAAATCTGACACAAAATATTTTAGGTCAATGTACCTACATTACAGTATATGTCAAAATGACCTGTTTAAGAGAACAGTCAACATTGTTTGCGTATTTTAATTTCTACCTTGTTCATGTATTTGACTGCTCTCACCTGGGGGACTCCCATGTCCAGCTGCAGCGGTGGCGATGGCAAAAGCAGAGGCAGGAGAGACCGAACAGCAGCGAGAGTTGTCCGAAGTCTGCACTGTAAACATAAAATGAATGTGAAGGTCATCACTTCTAATCAGCGGTAAAACAAACATGAGAAATCCTAGACATTTGGATGCTTCATGATGTAGCTGCCTCCTCATGGAGGTCTGGAACACCTGGGCCCAATGACATAGTAACTACTGGAGACTGAGCTCAAGAGTGCTGAATACAATCCGAACTGGAGTGGACACGTTCCCTCTTCCATTTACTTCAACAGTGACATCACAATCATGTAACCCTGACGTGTCGGAGGGGCTGTGGTCGCTCTGCCACTTAAAAGGTTAAAGAGCCAGTCCCACGTAGGAGGTTAAAAAAACAAACTATTTTAATTGCGCTTAAAGTAAAAGTGTTATTTATTTGCATACAGTTAAACGTGACTGTTTCCTATTCTCTGGGTCGTTTCATATCATATGAGCCACTTCTGTTTATCCGTACACCAAACTGTAGCTTTTTGATTACTTCCTGTATGTAAGTAAACAATGGACAAAACAAAAACAACAATTCACCTCTAGATTTGAGGACTGACAAACAGTACTAACCCTCCAAAGCTTTTGTTTGGACAAGTTAAACGTTTAAAAACTAGTTAAAAATACTTCTATTTGGCCAACTTTTTCAAATAAATGTTTTAATAAGCCACATTTAAAGCAGCAGTCCAGCCTGCTCGCTATTGTTTTAAATTACTCTGGTTCCCGATCGACGAGCAGGGGATAGGCTCACTCAGGTGGCCAATAGAATGTTGCAACGTCATCGGGAGCTCATGTTGCAACATTATATTCGTGACACCACAGACATATTTGAATTTTTTAGTTTGAAAACTGGCGCATACAAAAAAACGACAAAAAACACGGGAATGGGGTTCGGGTAACCACTGATCAGCTCAGAGGGACCCTTCAGTTCTGCGAAGGTAAAAAGAAAACTATTAAACATGCCACTGTCTTTAGTACACTTTTGTCCTAGTGATCAATCTACGCTCCTATTCAATATTCTATGAAGCAGTCATCCCAGTGTTGGGGGAACAGCTCAGCTTCATTCAAACGAAAACGAATAAAATCTATATGAGGAAGATATTTTCACTGCATATTGGTTCTCAACGTAACACACTTGCATATTTACTATTGCTTCATTATCATTACATATAAAGTGTAAAACCAAATATTCTTCAATGAATGCAAGGATATTCATACAGATATAATACAGTATTTCATATACTGTGAAATACATACAGATGAGGTTTCTTAGAAGTACAGAGGTGAGAACATTTTGCCTATGTTTGCGAACCTGGAGAAATTTGCCCTTTTATTTGAACTTTGAGAATTCTAACTTTGAGAATTCTAACTTTTTAACGCTCCAAGTAAAAAAATACCCACAGCCGGAAATATGGGGCTTGCGAGAGAGAAAGAGAATATCTCTTTCCTCATTCTAGGATAGATTCCTCTCTGGTAAAATGGTAAGTTCGAATTTTGCTTTGACTTTGTCAATTTCGATCAAACGTTTTAGGTTAAAAAGTTCCGACAAGTTTTTTCCAATGTCTAAACGTTTTCCGAAAGTTTGAGCAAAAAGCGGCTTCCTCTCATCTCTACTGTGACAAAAATCAGAGTGTGCCCAAAGCATTAGAGTAGCACTCATACAATTGTAGACCCCTTTCGGACTACTATTTCAGTTAAGGGGTTAATGGCCTTTATGGGTTAACTGTGTGGGCTCACTCGGCTTACCCCCCACTCCCCATCATGTGATGTAGGGTGACTATGCAGAAGGGATTGTCACTTCTTTGTTTGTCTTATGACTTGTGATATCACTAAAGGGAGATACAAGGGTATATATAGCTCCACCCAATGTTGTAGAAGCAGGTTCTTCAGAGTTTTTCAGGGATCCTCACTGTGTCCTCTATATGCTGTAGGTTTTAATGTATAGATTAATGTATTAAGAGGTTTCCTGTCACCCTTTGTTGTTTTCAGTTAAGGAACGTGCCCTTTAAAGGAGCAATCCAAGCCGTTGCTTTCATTTATTTTTATTTTTTTCAATACAGGATTGAAGCAGGGGGTCTCCGGTGCTGAATTTCATTCATTTCAGCTCTGGGGACCCCCTGCTTCCAAAGATACCTCCAAAGGGTTTGGTGCGCTTCCAACAGCCGAGCAGGAAGGAACTACCATTCCCCGGCAGACACGAGAATCTTCCGTGTCCACGGCGCACAGAGGCGGATGCCATAAACAGAGGGAGCAAGCACTATCCACGGTAAACAACACACGTGTGAGCCCAGCAGTCTGGTGCAGCAGCAGCCATCCATAGAGGGGATACTCTTATATATCCACTGCCTGATACCTTCTTACTTTCGGTAAGCAGGTACCCCCACCTGAGTTGGAGTGTCCTAACAGTTTCTATTTTATGTATTTTATGTATTTTTAATGATATGCTTTATTAAATGTGTTTGTAATTGGTCACCTGTTGTTCTCAGCGTCCGTCTTATGTTATATGTTTGTATGTATGCCTAACAGTATTACACTATGTTGTGATTTTTTCCCTTACATGTTTTCCCATCACATGTGGAACATCCATTCCCAGGAGAAACATCCACGCCACTGGTTGTATATTTCCATTACTATATATTATATGTTTATATTTTATTAGTGCAGAGCGCCATTGATATATATTTTTTGTACTCTGCAATAAGGTTACTGCAAGAGCTACTCTGGTCAGTTATATATGTAATGGTGTTTCCCCCATGCAATGGTAGATAGGGGCCATTACAGGGTGTATGTGGTGCATACCTGCTGGTAACAAGAGGGCTGAGTCATTCGCGATGACTTTGGGACACAGGAACAGGCTTCCGGGTCCATACCCCACATAATACTTAGCAGTGCAGCGCCTCCATCTGCCGTAGGCTTCAGGGATATGGAGATGATCTCCCACGGTAGAACTTGTACCTCTACCCCCAGTTAGATCACACACCAGGCCGGAGGTATATTGCAAAACAGGAGCAGTTTATTACAACAGCTACTCAGCAGTCTTTTGCCTGATACAGTCTCTTTAGATCAGCTAGCACTGGAGATGGTCCCTGGACCGCCACTACAGGCCAAGGGCACCCGCAGCCATCCTAGCTCTTCCCCACCTCCCTAGCGGAGGCAGAGGTATTGGTTCACACTCACTCCTCCCCGCAGGGAAGAGCACATGGGTAGGCCCCAATCTCAGGCTCTCAATGTGTGACCTGCCTTCCTCAGAGGGGACGGAACAACCTCTAAAGTTAGTGCGGTCCTGCCCTTAAGTACAGCCAGAAGGTGGGCACCCCATTGTCCCAGCTACAACAGGATGTACCACCCCCTGCTGTCACTCAAGTGCAGTACCAAAGGTGACGGGGAAAACCCAATACCAACTACTGGCAAGCCTGTAAATACCAGGGTTTACTGACAGCCCATTGGGTAGAATAGTAGCCAGGGGGTACCCTGGTACAATCTCCCTCTGGCGGATTCCCAACAACCTCACTTGGGTCCTACATTTTCGGGAACCATCTCTGATGAAACCTGAACAAAACACAATAACATGATCATCCATTTCTATGCATGATATACATTTTTAATGGAAAAACAGCACAGGTCATGTATTCACTAAAACACATATAAAATGGCTGTAAATTTTAACGTAGGTTCCTCCAACATGGAGAACACTTCCTTCAGTAATAGTGCTCAGGATCAGGCTTTCGCACTAACACTCCTGACTCATCAGTGACTGTAATAGAGAACACCCTTTTAGGATTTCTTTCCGAGATGTACTCTACCCTGTCAAAATACACTGAACGCCCAACCTTACAAACTTGTACGAGATAGGCTATTCTCTAATGTATATTGTGAAAGGTACTTCTGTTGTGCTCTAGTACGTAAGCTTTTACAACTTTCACTAGCCATTGTTCTCGATTGGCATCAATTTCCCTCATTATCAGCTCTGGGATGTATTGTACTCAAACCCATGAGAGCTCCGATATTTCTGCAATATATGCCGTTCAGCTCGACTAATCTAGGTGAGCCGATGACCTTCAACTCTACCTGGCAATACCCAGTACAAGGGTTCCTGCACCGGAGGTACATAAGTGGCAGCAACATTACCTGTAGGTTGTATTTGACCCGCTATAATGTCGGCTTCCACTTTTCTCATCTCTTGACCAGCTGCGGCAGGATTAAACACTCCCGCCCACCAATCATGCACTATATCCTTGGTTTCGAGTAAGAACCTTGTGCGGTCCATAAAGGGTACATATCCCTGGAACCCATAATGCCACCATGGATAAGAACTAGCAGGCTTTGTGGCAACAACCCCGGTATGTGAGGAAGTGTCGGTGGAAGTAGAAACATCCGATGTGACAGACATAGCATAATGACTAAATCCACTATTTACACTGCATACATCTACATCATCAACAATATTACTATCATCAGTCAACATCTTATTCCCGTAAGACCAGTCCTTCCAGTCTGAAGAGGGAATATGAGTCTTAGAGACCCGCAGGCTCCTCTTTTTGGAGTAAGTTCTCTTGCTGCTCTATCAGCTTCTCCAGGTGGTAACCAACCCTCAGACAATCGGGCAGCAGGGGTTCCCTGGGTAGAAGAACAGCAAGAGTCCTGAAGACCAGCCATACTGGTCGAGGGCAAAAGAGCTTTGAATGTGTCCAAGTCCTGAACAATTACATCCCTGGGACCCGACACTAAAGTAATACTCAGTATCGGCTGAGCAGCAATGGGTGTTGGCTTTGGTGTGGACTTGTGCAAATAGTCTCGGTACTGGACCACTTTCAGGCAAGTCCTGCGTTCACTCATAGAGTGAATGAACGCCATCGGAGCAACAGAAGGGGTAACAGCAGTACTCACCGGAGCGGGAATCGAAGACTTCTCATCCGCCCCAGCGGTTGCTGTAAACAGGATGTCCTCTCCGGCAAGTGACACAGGATCCTGGCGCTTGCCCAGATCCTTCCCCGGAAGGGCGTCGTCATCCGGTCGTTGCGTAGAGATGGGGTCTTTGTCTTTGTCGATGTCCGCCATGTGGACATAGGCACCGGAAGATACCTCCATCGATACCAGAGACGCATTGACTAGGCCTTGGGTCACCTCCACCATCGGTAGACTCATCTGCCTCTCAGGTCTCACTGTCGCAGTCATCGGTAAAGGACTCCGATCTCGTACGGAGTCGCTGGCACCATTCAGATCATCTCCCATCTTGGTCGGCATAATCATCAGTGGTCAAAACACCACCGCAGAGCAGCAGCTACTGGTTCAGGAAGAGGGAAGGGAAACATCCACAGGGGAAAGGCACCGGATGCTGGTTCCGGTTCACCAACCGTCTCTGGTTCCTCTGCGGGGACCGGGTCTGGAACCGTCTCAGCTGGTTCGGCAGCTATCGAGATACTCGAATTCCCTTGGGCCTCATCTCGGGTGCACAGGCCCTGCGAAGCCTCCATAGTTGAAGTAGCTCTTTCTTTAGCAGCGGCATCGACCACCCAAGTATTGGGGTCGGTCGCATCCTTCTCTGCGAATTCCGTAGGCCACGTCAGCATAGGCCTCAGGAATGGTGTTCCGCAGCGGGCACACTGGGCTCCCCAGGCTAGTTCGCCACCTGTGAAGTCACACTAAGGACAGAGGCATCAAGTACCTCTTCACTTCCACAGTGACCACCAAGAATCCTCCTGGTAGTCGGTAATGAGTAAACTCCATGTCGCTGTACGTAGTCAGCGTTTGCTGAACACAAGGGCACAAGAGCAAAGGGTAGCTTGATCCTTTCACTCTCCAGGCTCCAAAGAACTGAGGGTGCGGTTCACTGCATACGGTACCTCCCTTATTCCCCAAAGTCTTCAGGCATTGGTTGTCACCTTGTCCCCTCACTCTGGTGGAGATTAGAGGAGGGACACTCAGTGATGTATACGGGGCTGAGCCCATCACATCGCTTGGGTGGAGTTCTGGGTTTCGCGCCAAACCCTTGCAGAACTTTGCAGCAAGGCATGCAGTTCTTTTTGCAACAACATGTGCGTTCTCCAGCATTGGCGGGAGACACCATTTTGGAAACAACAAACGACCCCCACCCGGTGGCGGTCATCTTAGCACACTTCACAGCACACAGTTCTCTGGTTTGGAGGCAGAGACAGGGTACACGCTTCTAGGATAATTTTCCAACTGGAAGCCCCCAGAACACAGACTTGGAAAAGAGATAGTGGGGGTCATGCTCCCACAAGACTGCTCCACTTGGGACGCTTCCCCCATGGCACAGTACGTCGCGCCAGAATGGGTACAATAGGCCTTGTGTCAGACAAGTGGCCTGGCCCCAGCCTTTCAACAAGTTAGAATGTTGGATAGGGTAGCACACTCCTCGGTAACATACCCTCGGTGGGTCGCCCTTATAATTGATATCCCCGTGGGGGTCACACTACCGGAGACTGCTCCACCTGGTGTGCCTCCCCCGGGGCACAGTACATCGTGCTAGTTAGTGAAGGTGTGCCCAGAGTAATGTATCTGACAATTCCCTGACCCCCAGCCTCAGAACGGGTATGTGTATGAAGGTTCCACCCTCCCCGGGGTCACATCAGGGAGAAAAGTCCTTCTTGTAAAGGAATGGGTACCCAAGGATCCCTGGCGTAGCACCAGAGGCCCTGGCCCCTCTTCTACACCATTCACACGATAGGGTATCTAGGTCGTCTTTGCGAGGTTTCTGTTCCCCCTGACAACACCTAGCTTCCCTCCTTCATTCAGTACTTGTTCTGGAAGCATACCTTATCACTTCCAGCTTTGTTTCTTTGAAAGCCTGTCCTGTTATCGCATCTCAGCAGCGCCTCGAAATGTAGCACACTTTCCCCCACCTTATGGAACATATGGTGACTACGGTGTGTATGTGGTGCATACCTGCTGGTAACAAGAGGACTGAGTCATCCGCGATGATTTTGGGACACAGGAACAGGCTTACGCGGTCCATACCCCGCATAAAAATTAGCAGTGCAGCGTCTCCATCTGCCGTAGGCTCCAGGGATATGGAGATGATCTCCGACGGTAGAACTTGTACCTCTCCCCTCTCTGGGGGGAGAGGTACAAGTTCTATCACATACCAGGCCGGAGGTATATTACAAAACAGTAACGGTTTATTACTACACACTTTGCAGTAACACAACAGCTACTCAGCAGTCTTCTGCCGGATACAGTCTCTTTAGCTCAGCTCTCACTGGAGATGGTCCCTGGACCGCCACTACAGGCCAAGGGCACCCGCAGCCATCGGTAGCGGAGGCAGAGATATTTATTCATACTCCTCCCTGCAGGGAAGAGCACATGGGTAGGCCCCATTCTCAGGCTCCCAATGTGTGACCTGCCCTCCTCAGAGGGGAAAGAACAACCTCTAAATTTAGGGCAGTCCTGCCCTTAAGTACAGCCAGAAGGCGGGCACCCCATTGTCCCAACTACAACAGAATGTACCACCCCCTGCTATCACTGAAGTGCAGTACCAAAGATGAAGGAGAAAACCCAATACCAACTACTGGCAAGCGTGTAAATACCAGGGTTTACTGCCAGCCATTGGGTAGAATAGTAGCCAGGGGGTACCCCGCGACATATACTTAAATAAAAGATCAATGTACATCAAAGTAGTTGCGCTGCTTATGAGCAGGGCTGGCCGAATATATAAAATATATTTTTAGGAGCCAGCATTTGGTTAGGCGTGTGCGGTGGGGCACTAAATTATGATCTTAGTGTATAGTAGAGAACCTGATCATTGCGATAAAAAAAAGTGTGACTGCAGCACAGGGAGATTCACAGCACTATCGACAAATGTATAAATCGTACTGTAGCCTCCATAAACTGAAAATAAATAGAAAAATATATATATTGGCACAAAATAAAATGAATTAAATAATTACTTAACGTTATCACCTAAAATACAATGGCAAATATATCCCAAAATTACATTTGGAATATCATTTGTAATTTAATGATAAAACATGGTGCTGAGGAAGAACTACATTTTTAACTCAATGTTTCTGATTTGCAGTAAAACATTTCCTAAGCTATAATTTCTTTGTGTTTTATGCATGTTAAGAACATATGAACACAAGAGTGACATCACACATACTGTACACATGATGTGAAACACAAACACTACATTTGTTTCAGCAGACATACATTTTGATTAAGCAAATCATACTGTACTGCTGAGAACTGGAGATTACCCATTATTATCCTAACTGTACAGGAGTGAACAAAAATATAAAACACTTGTAGCCAGGTCTCCCTTGTTATGCCGCCCCCCCCTTTCCGCTGTGCAGGGCCGCCGAGGACAAGGGAGAGAGGGGTACTGGTGCGCGAGCCGCGCGTTACATACTGTTGCGGCCGGTTGCTAGGGACGCGAGCGGCAGTTGCCGGGGATGTGATCGGGCCGTCGTTAAGGCCGCGATCGCGTTGCTCCGGTCCCGGCGGCTCGCAGAGCAGGGTGCCGCCATTATTAGACGCGTTGCGCATGCGCAAGGGCTAGGAGCACCGGGAGGACTGCAGGGAGCTCGCGCATGCGCAGTGGAAGCACAGAAAAGCCCACAAAGCCTTAGCCTATGAGAGGAGGGCTCTGTAAGAGGACTTCAAGTCCCATGAGCCTCTGGAGCGGCCCCATGACGCCAGGGAGCCAATAGGGCTGTAGTAACTGCTTGCAACATAGTGATACATTTGGCGGGCTTAGAGCACACTAGTTAGTTGGTGACTGGAGCAGCTAGGGGAAGGAGGTAGGGTGCAGGGGTCTGTGACTCTCTGCACTAGGCCAGCAAATCCCCTAGGCCCCATATAGCCCTGAGTCATCCTAGCTGAGTCTGGTAGGGACAGGCCCTAGGTTAGGGACCCTGCCCCATTATCTATTGGCTAGTAGTGCACCACGAACATTGATCGGTTGCTGAGAGAATTGGACTGTTTCCAGACGGGGATCGCCCCTGCTGGATCCTTCAGTATTGGATCCGGGTATCGTGCCAAAGATCGCCTGGATCCTTTGAGAAGTTGCGGCAGGTCCGAGCACTGGAGTGCTCGGCAGGTAAACCACATCCCCACGTGCACCAACAAGGCCTATCACCAGACATAGTGGCTGCGCAGTCACACACACATATTGGTACATGATTTGGGTGAGCGAGACATTTGGGGTTGGGTGTACTGGACACGGGGTGGGATCGACTCTGGGGAGGTGTTAGCGTCCGCCGTGACGCCTAGAGGTGTTAGCGTCCGCCGTGACGCCTAGAGGTGTTAGCGTCCGCCGTGACGCCTAGAGGTGTTAGCGTCCGCCGTGACGCCTAGAGGTGTTAGCGTCCGCCGTGACGCCTAGAGGTGGTAGCGTCCGCCATGGCGCATAAAGTGTGGGCGCCCGCCGTGGTGCAAATTAGCATAAGCGTCCTGCGTGGCGCAGTAAGTGTCTCCTCTAGAAAGGGACACAGGTTATGTAAGCTGTTGTGGTTATATGTTGTGTTGCAGAAGAAGTAAAGTCCCTAGTATATATATATATATCTTGTGTGTGAGTATTGATTGTCCTGCGAGGAACCACTCCCCCTCTGGTGGGAGCCATCGCAGGTGGAGGCACTGCATTGTTATAAGTAAGTTGTCCATAGTATAAGTACCCCAGGTTCCCCGTGGCGGAAGCTCAGCTCTCCTGTGAGCCAACAGGTTATGCACCACACTGAGTAACATTGTATGTTCCTGCACCCACACAGTATAATCTGCGATTGGGGGGGGGGGGAAACTCCGTTACACACTTAAGAGCCAGAGTTTAGTAAAGAAGGGGGAAGGGAGTGATGTGGCTGTCAGTGTATTCCCCCCATCCCCTCCCACCAGGCAACGCCCTGTGTGTCAGAATGTGTGCGTCAGTGTGTATCTATGACACACACACACTGACAGACACAAACAGATACACAAACTCTTCCCCCACTTTGTCACAAGTTAGTTGCTCCCCTATCCCGTCTTTCCCCCATCTCCCTGCCCCCCCCCCCCCCACGCATTATTGCCTTTTAATGCTGTCTTGATGTAAGCCTCAAATTTGGAGGGACATCTGTTTATAAATCACTTTTAAAGTACCATCTGCACTATTACAGTTTTTCTTTTCTGGGTCACCGGAACGAGTGTACTACACTGTTACCCACACCTGCCACAGTTTTGGATATGCCCCTTAATACTGCTGCTTTGTGAGTATAACAATTGGATATCTACAGTACACCCATAGAATACTCACTGATCCTTGCTAAACTACTCTGTTCGTTTTTTCTTCTTTCCCCATGGTACATGTCACCCCGCTCCCCTGCTTTATGGATACAAAATTGATGTACCCGGGATTTTTCCATCCCTGGCTTAACACCACATATTTAACCATAGTGACAGGGAGGGAAAACGTATGGTCACAAATCAAGAACAAAAACAAATCGACCTGAATGAGATGAGGGATTGCTTCTCCCACAGAGGCTAAAGTCTACAAATTCTGGACCACCGTTTCAACAGGATTCATACCTTGCTAGTTCACACATTAAACGTCCTATACGTGAACACTTGGGTATTCTCCAAAATGCTATTTTATGTGAAACCAGGAGCGTGGTTCACTAGGGTATTTTATTATGGAAATGCTCAAATTAAATGCCTCTTTTTACTTCTTCATGGCCTTATCTGTTAATACAAAATATGTAGGCTATTGCAAGTTACCATGACAACACTGAAACGCTTAATTATTACAAGTCTTTTGAGTGAAAATATTGTTTTTACCTTGAACTGCAGTTGCCATGGTGCTATAAGAAAGTTACAAGGGCCTTCTCCCATATCAATATTCCTCTGCATAAGTATGAAGTGCATGTACAGTACTGTATATCCCACAAACGTCGTTCCTAAGGAGCTTTAAGGCATCCCGATTAAGATAAATTGTAATCTGAATGGCTTCTAGGGATATTACTTCAGTGTGTTATGTATGACTACTCCGCATGGGTTACCTTGACTCAGGTGCTGGATACAGGTGGCTGGGCGATATTGTATAATGTATAAAGGTTATAGAATAATAGGCGCTGGGAACTTTTGTCATACAACGGCCTTTTATCCAGGTCCCCAGGCACGGGAAACCGCACAACGCACTTTATACAACCTTGTAGTATCTCTTTATGCTGTTATGGTTAACGATGGTTATGGTTAACGATGCTTTATGCGCTTCCATGAATGCCAACTCAACACAGGGAGGTATACGTCTTAGTTGCTTAACTGTTTTGAGACCCGGGCCCCCCTTGTTCTTCTATTCGGGGTATCCTTCTGTATTATCGCAGTAATGCTAGTCCCATTGGGGCTCATAGCAGGTCCTGTACAAGTGACCCTAATACCTTTTGTCGGTGTGGGAACTTCCACTTCCTTGCCGCCGAAGAGGGTGGTTAATGCAAATCCGCGGCGTCGATCCACCAACACCCATGAGTCCTCATTACTGAAGCCCTCTGTGGCATGCTGTTTGCATACTTCAAAGTTTATATTGGACTCCCTTAGAATTCTTATGGGATCTTGACTTAAAGCAGGGGTGCAGAAACTTCCTGCGCTGCGTCCCCCATGCCATGCTCTCCTCCAGTGTCGAAACCCCCCCTGCGGCTACAAATGATGTCGCTGGGTCACGTGACATGCTGCATCATTTGCCGCTGCGTCTCCATGGCAACGGGCGTCAAATGACACTGCGTTGCCATGGAGACGCATGGACTGAAGCCGGGTAAGTGAATTACGATTCCTTACGCTCTCAGCACAAGGCCTCTGTAAATGCTTATCCACTCTCGCTGAGGCTCCTCTAGTCCTTCTAGAACCTAACCTTCTCGAACTTTCCCCTCCCCTTATATACTCTCCATGATGTCATGATCCCATGACAACACAAGGTGGGGTTCGGTACGCATTAACCATACTAGTAACCCTTTAGAGGGGGGTTTACACAAATTACCTAAAAATGATTTAAATGGTTTATTTGCATATTTTCCAGGTATCCATCTCCCATGTACCTTTTCAAATATCATTTGTATCTATCATTCCCTCTCCTCGCCTGCTGAAGATAGGTGAGATTTTTGACTGACGTTCTAGCTCAGGAGTGGCCAACTCCAGTTCTCAAGGGCCAACAACAAGTCGGAGACTGAGACACTGATTGAGCCACTTGTGCTGAAGCCAGGATATCCTTAAACCTGACCTATCGGGGTCCCTTCAGGACTGGAGTAGGTCACTCCTGTTCTAGATGATATAGCTTTTTGTTCGCAATCCAGGGGGAGCATATAAGGGAAATAAAACAAAAACAATCTAAGTGCAGACAATAAATTAATGTGAATTAAGTCTGTGGATTTCTTGGCTCTTATGTACATGATATAGCAACATATAGCAACATATAGCAACATCATCTTGTACTTTAATAAATAGCCAGTGAATATAACATTTTGCAAGTTTGCCTGTTTTACCTACAGTAGTAATATGCTTGTTGCATGGATCTGCACAGGCAGAAACAAAATCCGTACGTAAACAAAAAGTAGTTTTCGCATGGCTTGGGCACAATAACTACCCTGTAATGCCAATATTGCAGTTTAATTAGGTGGCCCCTTCACATTTACTATCAAGATACATTTATTTATAAAATATTTTACCAGGAAATAATACATTGAGAGTTACCGCTCGTTTTCAAGTATGTCCTGGGCACAGAGTTAAATGACAAATAATACATGGTTACAAATACAGTTACATAAGTGAAAAGGGTTATACTGTACATTATATACAAGACATTTCATGCACAGTTAAGATACTATATATTATGGGTGTATGTAACAGTTATAGACCAGATTAAAATGTGAGACAGCTTTGGTTTTGAAAGAACTTAGACTGGTGGTGGATGTTTGAGTCTCTGGTAGATTGTTCCAGTTTTGGGGTGCATGGTAAGAGAAGGAGGAGCGGCCGGATATTTTTCTGAATCGTAGAACCATGAACAGTTTTTGGAGTCAGATCTCAGATGATAAGTGCTGCGTGTGGATAGGTGGGTAGCTTGCCCAGAAAGTATTTGAAGGCATGACAGAAGAGATTAACTTTGCACCTAGACTCAAGTGATGGCCAATCTAGTTCTTTGAGCATTTCGCAGTGATGTGTGTTGTAGTTGCATTGGAGAACAAAACGGCATATTGAATTGTAGAGGGTGTCAAGTTTGCTAAGGTGGGTTTGGGGTGCAGAGCCGTATACTATGTCCCCATAGTCGATAATTGGCTTTAGCATCCGCTGTGCAATACACTTTCTGATCAGCAGACTTAGGGAGGATTTGTTCCTGTAAAGGACACCTAGTTTGGCATAGGTTTTGGATGTCAGGGTATTAATGTGCATCCCGAATGTTAAGTGGGAGTCAAACCATATGCCCAGGTATTTAAAACTAGTAACAGGAGTGACATGCATCGTCACTTGGTATTGTTTCTGTTTTAGTGCAATGCTGTAAAACACAGAAGTAGAAAAACAATATTTGGAATACTGCAATCTCTGGTGCAAGCAAAGTTGGGGACATGTAGAATGCAGACGCATGGTTTTCCTTACCTCCTGCTGGTCGGTATCGGATATGTCGCGGAGTTGAGGGAGATCTGCACGGGGAATTTTCTGCTGTATCCGCAGCTTGACTACTCTCAGGAATAGTCCGGTCCAGTGACACAGATTCTAAAACTGCAGCTGTAATTAAAGTAATACACATACAGTATCAACATGGAAGTGTGAAGTAGTAATTGGAATGTGTAATCAATAACGGGTAGGTTTAAAATGAAGCCGTTTTATTATGCTTTGGCACCTGACATATAATGGTAAGCAGGACTAGTACATTTTGGGTGCTTTCTTTTTTGTGAATTTACTGTATTACAGTACGTGTTTGTGTTGTTGTCATTCTCATTGCACAATACTCTTTGTGGGTTTACATGCAGATTTTGTATTCTATCATTTATTTTAACAAACTTAGTGGTGATAGATGTTGGACCTTTCACTGCGTCTTCTATCTGATTTTTTTAAATTTTGTTTTAAATGCTCAGAAGTGGACTAATTTATTGCAGCTACAGTGATTTCTATTTTTTCTTTTGTAACTTATGTAGCCCCGGTCCCCCTAGGCACGAGTATTCCCTGCAGCAGGGAATAGATACATTTCGTGCATTTGCTGCCACGCTAGTCGGAGCTGGGACACCATCAAGGTAGGGTGTCTGTGGCACCTGCACTAGGCCAGATACCCCCATTAGACCCCAGCTAGGCCCGACTCCCCTCAGCTTGTGGTTGCTGCAGGGACAGGCCCATATATAGGGACACTGCCCCTATAGCATAATAGTGAGGGATACAGCCAGGACGCAGCTGCATTCTCTCCTCAGGTGTTCTGAAACCAGACACCCATCTACTACAGAGACTATCAATGGCGGTATAATCCCTGCGGGACCCACCTACTGCAGAGGCGGAGGCATCGCAGGTTACTGCAACGGATACGTGGATCCCATCATAAGTACAGCATCTGCGCACCCGGGTGTGGACACACCCGGCAGGTACCCAAATAAGTGCACCAACTCACCTTCACATTAGTGGGGCAGCCCTGTCTCACACAATTGGGTGGGTGGTATAAGGAATCGGGGAACACGTCCTTTACGGTGTGTTCCCTCCTTACCTGCTTCTTCACAACCCTCTGCGCTGGTTGCTGATCATGCGCGCATCCCCGCTCTTGTTACAGAGCGCACTCACAGCTCTTCTACTCGTGCCACAGAGCCTAGCTCTGCCCCCGGACGCGCAGAGCTTCTCTTGCGCGCACTCACATGCCGCCGTGCACAGCCCCCCAGCTGTGTGGCAAGTATCCTGAGTGCCCCTTGTCTCCTGCAGCCTATCCTGAACTCCGCAGAGGCCGCGCCTCCATTCCGCCCCAGTCTCATTGGTTCCTGTGTGCTACTTAAGACTTTCACTTCCTGATTGCTGAGCATAACTCTTGTAACCTGGTGCTCCTGCGTTTGTTTTGCCTTGCCTTGCTTTGCTTGTGCCTTGCTGTGTTTCTGTTGCTTTCCTGTGTACCGACCTGGCTTGACTATAGGACCTCCTCTGGATAAAGACCCCGGCGTGTACCTGACTACCCGCACCTCTCCACCCCAGACCTCGGCTTACGGACAATCTACTACTCTCTTGGCTCCTACCCTAGACCACGGCACAACGGACACTGACAACACCACTTGCTCTGCCCCTGGACTTTGGCAAGTACTCATACTAACCCACTATCTCCAACCCAGACCCGGCTACGCTGACTATCTACCCTCCAGGTGTGCTCCCGCTGTTGTGGGTGCGCAGTCTTGTACATTCCCCCCTCAGTACCGGGTCCCGCCTTGTTCGTGGTGTGCGCAAGCATTACAGGTGGTTGATTCTGGGACACTGGGACAGTCTGGTGCCCAGAGCACCTCAGTACATTGGGGTAAACCCTGCAGGGGTATGGACACGGTGTTGGAAAAGGCACAGTGAGGGGTTGCGGCCCTGCAAGACCTAATATTGCGGTATTGGGGCTAATGTTAAGATTGTTCTATGCAATAGTAAATTGTTATTGTTTCACTGCATCAGTGTGTATTGGTCATATATGGTCCTGCACGGGGCTATCCCACATAGTTAGGATCCCGCGCAGGTGGAGGCGCTGTTACCCATCGAATCAGGTACACCCCAGTCTCCCAGCAGCGGAGGTTCAGGCCTCTTCTGAGCCACAGGTAACGCACCACACACACACCATAGCCACCATATCTCCCAGGGGGTGGGGGAAAGTTCGCTACCCTTAGAAGAGAATATCGCTAGTTAACTTCCCTGGGTAGATATCATGATTATGTCCCTAGTAAGTCATTTGTGCAATGAATTTCCTAAATGTGTTTATTTTAGTTTATTTCGACATATAACCATCCTTACCCGGCTCTAAAGGAGGTCACATCAAATTCACTATACACATTGGCAGTGCTCAGTCTCTCAGGTCTTTGCACGGTGCTGGGTAGGTGCAGGTTGGTTGTAAATAAGCAGAAAAAGATGGGCGCTAGGAACTTTTATCAAACAAAAATGTACTTTATTTGATAGCAGTCAACAACGCTGCACAGGTATTGACAGAAAACTCATGGCAAACAATATATATCAGTACTTCATCCCCCGGTAGCTCTCACTCCTACACTGGGGAGGTACTGAACTCGAGGTATACAACAAAAAACAAAAATGCCCAAAGCTACTTCCAATGTGACAAAAATACACAGTGCAATACCTATATATCTCTTGTAAAAGGGTCATTTAGATTAACCCTTTGGCCAAAGTGTCTTAAGCCTGCTGCCACTTACAAGGCATGACCGTAGCAGGTCCTAACACTCACCAGAGAGGCTATGATGCACTAAGAACCCACTGGACAGGCGAGTTCTATATGAATACCGGCTACAGTGGTGATCAGGCTTTGGTAGGGGCAACTTTTAGACCAAAAGAGGGGCATCCCTCTCCTACAACTTAAAGGCCCCGTTCCTCAAACAGGCGCTATCTTAAAGGGCACGTTTCTAACTGACAACTACAAATGGTAACAGGACCCATCTTATTACACATGACTAAACACACAGACCTATTTAAAGGACTCACAGTGAGGACCCTAGTCACAACCCTGAAGAACCTGCTTCTAGAACATCAGGTGTAGCTATGATTTATGTTCCCTATGGTGACATCACTGGTCATGGGGTAGAAAGAGGAGGGGCGAATTTGGAGTGATTCCACCTTGTTAACCCCTTAAGGCATTAACCCCTTTACAGAACTAGAAGTCAACAAAGAGGGGGCTACACACTCCTCATATCAAAAATAAAGTTGTCCCCAACATTCTTTAAATATACAACAGGGATAACTTTACAATATTTAAACATTTACATTCTAGGCACATGCATTTGTCTTTTTTCACATATTAGAACAAAGATACCAGGCAGGATACGACATCAATAACATTTACATATTCAACAGGATACACCTTTTCGGATGTAATGCAAATACAATCACAGATGCAGGACAAAGCAGTGGTCATGGTGGCATAGCATTAATCCCTATTAGGGCCGTAGGCTTGTGGCATGATACTGATCTTTACAATTAGAGGGGCTCTGTCAACACTAATGGGCTGGGTCAGGCTTAACTAACCCTCCCATTCTGTTTGGCACCTTTACGAAATGGACCCTTTTACACATTGTCTACATATTCAACTCAAGCTTTATAGATACTGTAGCCAATGTGCCAGATCCGCACAAACTTGTTTACGAAGTCCTTCTTCATGTTAAGGAAAGCATGGCCATGATGGGTACAGTAATATAAGCCTTCATAGCGTTCTCGATCTACGGATGCCAAAATATGTCCTCAATATCCATAACTCCTTCTGACAAAGGGATACTCATACCCAGTGCCGTCCTAACACATGGGCACGCTGGGCAGTTGCCCGGGGGTCCCACGAGCATAGGGGCCCCATGCTAATCTATGCACAGACCAGAATTTAACACTAATTTTCCGATCACCGACCTCAACATTCAAATCTCCCGCTAACTCGGAAGAAAGATAAAAATTACGACTTGTAGCGGAGAATTGGCAGGGCCCAGTGCACTGCTTTGCCCGGGGGCCTATAATGCTGTTAAGATGGCCCTGCTCATACCCCCCATGTATCTCTGATTCTGCCCCGTATACCCCTTGCGGCTCGTCTGAGCCGGGTTAGATTTCAATGGTTTGGTACCCCCAGTAGAACCCATACCAAAGGTTCCTCTTTGGGAGTTTCTGACAGAGCCATGTCCTATAACATCCTCACTATAAAACATATGACCGTCAATAGAATTGAAGTAGGTCTGGTAGGCCTCTTCCACTTTTAGAGGAATTAAGGAATCCTCCCACTAGTCCACAACCTTACCCTGCAAAGAAGCAGACATCCTTGTCATCTTAACTTGGGTGGGACGCTCGACAATCATACCTTTCTTTTCTCTCTGCCCAGACAGGAAAAGGGTCGAATCATGCAACAATCCTTCAAACATGGCAATCGGGGGACACCTGCTCCAGCAGGCTCTGCTGCTGGAACATAGGCTCTGTCGTCATCTCCTCCATGATCACTATCATGTGGCTCCCCCATGGACGAAAATGCTTTAGATGTCCTCAGGTGATACCAGCGCTGTTGCTTCCATAGGTACGCCAACCGAAACAACTTCCTTGGCTCGCTCTTCTCCGGGAGACATCACAAGATCCTTGTTCCCATCTTCCTTGTCATGGACATCTGAGGCATTTTTCTCCTCTCCAGTTTCCTCAGTGGAGCTCACCCGCAATATGGGGGGGGGGATAGGGGTGGTTCCATGTCGGTCCTGGCAAATGAGATGCAAAATCCATCTCACTGGAAATCTTACTGTCCAATGCAGGAGAATCATTAGGGACATTCTTGAAGTCCCTAAAATTCGAGCTCTGTAAATAGCATGTGCCACATTCATAACATCTGGCATCGCGTGACAATTCTCCTCCAGGGCACCTGCAAAGTGCACACACAGCCTAGAAAAACACTTTCCCTTGAACAGAAATCACAGAGACCCCTCCTCCGATTTCATAATAGGTGAATGTCAAAACAGGCACAGTAGGCTCCATCTTGATCTGAGGTACAGTCATCTCACTGTGTTTAAATTGAGGTTTGGACACAAGTAGAGATGCTGTAAACTGTTCAAAATTAGATCAGGACACAAACAGAGACATGGTCAACTGTTCATGTCTGATCTGAGACACAAAGTCCAGCTAAGGGCACGAGGCAGGGTGTGGCTTCGTAACACACTTAACCGCACATGCTCTTCTTCTTGTAATCAACTCCCCTCCCCTATCAAGACCATTAGCGGATTGATCGCTTTCCTTCCCTTCGACTCTCATTGGACTGTCCTGAACAGGCGTGGTCATACTTTCACTCCACTTGGGTAATTGGGCTCTCCACATTAGTTGCGTCCATGCACGCTTTTGAAAACAAATAGTTTCTGTGGCGAGAAAAGCAACCCCGTTCACTTTTGCAAAACTTTCTTAGTGGAAAAATTGGGTCCACTATAGTTTTGAAATGCTCTCTTGGCAGAATAACTTTTGCAATGCATCCCTCATCCTCGGGAGCCTCCAATATTAGCTCCTGCTGCACAAAACTTGAAATACAGGCATACCCCGCATTAACGTACGCAATGGGACCGGAGCATGTATGTAAAGCGAAAATGTACTTAAAGTGAAGCACTACCTTTTTTCCACTTATTGATGCATGTACTGTACTGCAATCGTCATATACGTGCATAACACATGTGTAACAGGCTCTATAGTCTCCCCGCTTGCGCACAGCTTTGGTACAGGTAGGGAGCCGGTATTGCTGTTCAGGACTTGCTGACAGGCGCATGCGCGAGCTGCCGTTTGCCTATTGAGCGATATGTCCTTACTCGCGAGTGTACTTAAAGTGAGTGTCCTCAAACTGGGGTATGCCTGTACAATCCTTAATACATGACAAGTGCACAAAACGTTCCACTGGCGGGAAACAACATTTTCTTTCTCTTTTGAAAATACTCTCGTAGTTTACTTTAGCAGAAATGTTTTTGCACAACAGTTCTCATCCACGGGATCTCGCAAAATAGTGCTCAACACTGGTATCGTGCAAATATCCGCTCCTAGTTCATAGAGGCTTGCACAATTCTTTCCTACTCTGTGGAAACTTGCTAAATGAATTCCCTTCAGCAAGACAACTTGTAAACATAGTCTCTGATACAGAACACTTGCAAAAACATTGTCTCTCTAGCAGGAAAGTAGCAAAACAGTCTCCTCACGTAAAATCTTCAGAACACTTTCTTTACAGTCAAAGCTACAAAAACAGTCAAAAATCACAAACATATTTTCTTCACTGCAATGCCCTCCATCCATGTACCCATTAAATGTATATCTGTTATATTATTCATGTTACTCATGTTTATCTGTTACTCTTTCCTCCCCTTCCTTATTTTATTCCTGTATCCCACTACCTTTCCCCCCACAAAATAAATACAATTTTGAGTTTAAAAATATATATATATTTTTTCTTCACTCCAAAAGTTCCAAAACTAGCAAAAACAGAAAAAACTTTAGTTGTCAAGCCACTAGGGTTGATGGGTGGCTTCTCCAAAAATACTGGACTCAATGGTGAAAGGTGCGTCAGGTCACTATGTCCAGGTAGGAAAATACTGGACATATGCATGTCCAGTATTACAGTACCTCTCATTTTTTACTGGACAGAGTATCCAAATACAGGACAGACCAGTTCAATACCGGACACCTGGCAACCCTACGAGCCACACGTTAGGTGCAAAATGTAACCCTTTTTACCCATCTCTAAAGGAGGTCACATCAAATTAACTACAATTACACATGGGCATTGCTCAGCCTCTCAGGCCTTTGAGCGGTGCTGGGAAGGTGCAGGCTGGGTGTGAATAAGCAGATAGGAAAAAGATGGGTGCCAGGAACTTTTATACAACAAAAAGGTGCTTTATTTGACAGCAGTCAATAATGCTCCACAGGTGTTGACATACTTGGTAGATGACAGAAAACTCATGGCAAACAATATACTTTGATACCTCATCCTCCGGTAGCTCTCACTCCTACACTGGGGAGGTACTTAACTTGAGGGCCTACTATTAAGTATATCGTGGGGGCTGCTTGCAGGGAGACTATGATACAGTAAGAACATGCTGAATGGAAGAACTTGCTGAATGGAAGAACTTTATATGAATACCGGTTGCAGTGTCGGTAAACTTGGTGAGAACAATAGTGGTCAAGCTGTGGTAGGGGCAACACGACCAGAACAAGAGTTATCCCTCTCCCACAACTTAAGGTCCCATTTCCTCTGACAGGCGCTATCTTAAAGGGCACATTCCAAACTGCAAACAACAAACAGTGATAGGACCCATCTTAATACACATAACTACACACAAACCTTTTTACAGGACTCACAGTGAGGACCCCAGTCACAACTCTGAAGAACCTGCTTCTAGAACATAGGGTGTAGCTATATATATCTTCTATGCTCTCTACGGTTACATCACTGGTCATAGGGTAGAAAGGGGACAGGCAAACCCAGAGTGATCCCACCCAGTTAATTCCTCAAGGAACCCCTTTACAGAACTAGTAGATCCCAAAGAGGGGGCTGCATACAGAAATGAGTAAATAAAGATTATGTGAGGATTGTAAAACCAGTGAACATGTTAACTAACAGTTGTTTGAAAATAAATAATTTTGGAAAGTATATGTATAGTGGCAAAAACTCATTATATATATAACTATCCAGCCTTTAATGTATAGTCATAATGAAATTGCATTTGTTTTGTTGTCCTTCCGCAGATCTAATTTATTACCTTAACCATTCACCAATTTTATTTTTATCCTATTATATAATCACTGAACATTTGTTTGTGCAGACTGTAGTAGAAAGACTTAATTATAAACTGCAGACTAGAGTATGTTAATGCAGGCTTGTGCATGAATGGACATTTGGCAGTAGGATAAAGATTATAGGTTCATGGCACCAAACCCCTTTCTGCTAATGCATCAGTGTATTCGCTGTTATATAATGAAGGCCAGTGTTTTTTCTCTGGTAATGAGAGTGCTGTGTTTGGAGGGTATTAAGTCATTGGTTAAAGGTATGCAAATATGGTTTATAGTGTTGAAAACCATAATTAAGAGTCAGTTAACTATATATCTTTTCTGGTATTTGATCTGCTTTCCTCCCTTACTGTAGTTTTTGGTAATGCATATGAACATACTTGGTATGTATAGAAATATAGAAATGACTGAATAATAATTTTCAAGTTTAAAGGCGCTGGACCATTTGTGGACACCACTAATTAAAATGACCATAGTGATCTTAAAGATTGTTTTAGTTAAAATAACATATTAAACTATAGTTAATGTAATTATATAATACTGAAATAAAACTTGCGCGTATGTTGAAATCAGAGCCCCCATTTATCCCACAAATGTAATAACTAGGTAGAGGTTTATTTCCATTCTTAGATATATTCTTGAATACTAGACTTTGTCTGTGTTATTTATCTATTGAATCAGCAGAAGTAATTGTTCTATCCTTAAAAATGTCTTTGTGGATTAGAGTCATTCCGCTTTATTGCGAAATATCACTTTATTACAAAATACTGCTGCTACTGTAAGATCATTTTTTTTCCACATGAAACTTTTTTCAGTTACATTTCAACACATTTAAAATCATTGCTTTGACATTACGTTCCCCGTGGATTCTTCTCTTTTCAATCTTAATTGTTTCATTTTTACCCTGTGCATTATCAAGGCTTCATACTTTTACTAAATGTAAAACCATTAGTGTATTAGCAGGAATGCTTGGCATTTTTTTAAAATAGTATATTGCTTTCTTGTTAGAGTTGCTTAAACATCACCTAAAATCTAAGCTATTTGATGCTTAATTGTGTAGATTTTGCGGATTGAACTGTTTACATATTATATATTTTATTTTCTGCATGTAATCAATAATACATACCTACAGTATATTTAATAAAAACTAAAACAAAACAAAAAACACTACATTACAATAAGCCTTCCAGAAGCGTTACCTATAAAGCTTTGATGTCCATCTAAAAATATCTGCGATGGTCAGAGCTATTCGGAAACTACTGTATGGCCATTAGTAAAGGTGGTGATATTTCAAAGAAAAGATCAGGAGGGCTCAACCAGGACATGATTACGCGAGTCAGCAATATATTGAGGACAAAGTAGGTGGCTGCTCAAAACATGTACTGTAACATATTTTATGTTAAAGAACATTTAGTTTTGGGGATTTTAATCAGGATTCTATTCTGTCTGCAGCTATTCATGACATATTTTTGCTTCTCTACAGATCTGTGCAAACTAGGATTGTCGCTTGTAAACTGGAATGTTTTATGATATTTGGAACAGATCTGGGCTCCACATTCCAGCAATTTCAGAATAGCTTGCCATGTTCAATGATATCATACTTAACTCAAAAACCACACTGAATAAGCATACTCTATACTAATTCATTCCTTAGTGATGATCATTTTGCCATATATTTAGCTTAGTGGATATGGCTTTAAGCTGCAGCTTTCAAATTAACATGCATTGTGGTACATCCGCACCACATTTAGGACAATATTTACTAAATAGTGCTATGCCATAAGACACCTTCCAGCATGGAAGACATCTTATAGCCCCGGTGCTATTTAGCGAGTCTAGCCTTTAGTCTTTTATGCCGTTAGATTGAGAAAAGCTACACAGTTAATGATACCACGTGACCTTTTAAAGTGTGCCCACATTCAATGCTAAATATTACCTCTGCGAATGCTTCTTCGTAGTTTGTTACACAAATCTATGCGAGGGTTTTCCGAATTATCCTCAATGGATCCTGAGCTTTGTTCGGGTGATGAAAGTCCTTTACTGAGGTCAAGAGGTACTTTACTAGCAGTGGGTGGTGGAGAAGTTGCTGGGCTGAAAATGGAAGATGGGCTACTGGCACTAGACGAGGTGGACAAATCCAAAGCTCCGATCCTTGAGTTTAACGGGGAATTGAGTGAAAGTTTCCTGGCTCTGACAGGTGATGATGTTCTGGAGAGAGACAAAGGTGGAGGAGAAGAGAACTTGCGACAGAGATGCGGTGATTTTCCATCACTCAGGCTTTGGCTAGAAGCGAAAAACAGTTCTAGAGATCTATGGATAAATCACACGCAAAAAAAAGTATAAGTGTAAGAATCTTGCCCAGATATTATGCAATAACTTTTTTTTATTGACAATTGAACTCAATGCCTCTGTTCTAACTCAGGGTTGTGCAAACTGGGGGGCGCGAGATTTTCTGGGGAGTTGGGGGGTGGGGGCACAGCGCTAACAGAGGTCCTGCTCTCTTCCCAAAAACATTTAAATTAAATCCTGGGGGACAGTGCAAGGCCTCTTTAAAGCTGCAGTTCAGTCAATATCCTGCATAGTAAGAAAAAATACTTTTAGCATTTTCTGTTTTAAAAAACAACAACTTTGAAAGACCAATTTTCTTGTATTCTATTTTAACAACCATTTACTAAGGCACTGCCCCTTCATGTCCTGTCACAAGCCCTGGCACACCCCTTTGTCAGCCCTGCCCTCCCTCTAGCACATGTCAGTGCAGGAGTGCTCATGAATATTCATGAGCTTCCACTGAGTGACAGAAGCAGAGGAAAAACATATCCCATATCTAAAGATTTCGCCAATCAATACATTGAGAACGAATTGACTGGCAGCTATACAGTTCTTTAGGTAATTAGAGATTGCCCACATGAAACTATTGAATTAAAAAAAAATATTAAAAAAAAATAAAAAAAGACTGAACTGCAGCTTTAAGTTCTCTTACATTGTATCCGATGGTGCGTCGTCATGGCAACACAACGTCGCATGAACCAGCAGTGTTATTTGACGCCGGAAACAAGGTAAAGGGGAGGAGGGGGGCGAGCACGAGGGGAGAGCAGGCAGGGGGGCACAGGGGAAAAGTTTGTGCACCCCTGTACTAACTAATGTTAGCACTTCCAACAATACAATTAAAATTCACCAACATAAGCAGTTGGCTCAAATGATTATGCTTTGAGATTTTTAAATACAAAACTTCCAAGTACCAATTTTACACAACGTGACATCTTAAAATAATTGTAGCTTCTGTTTGCTAAAACAAACTGACTACTGGATTAGTTTCATGCTTTGATACATTTCATTGCCCAAAATTAGCATTCCGCTTTTGAAAACCTCAAATCCTCATGTGTACACGCATATACTGTAGATAAAACAAGATTATGACAAATTTACACTTCAAGGATCAATGGAGCTTCTAGTACTTTGTATGTATTCATCAATATGTTAATATAATACATTTAAAGTTTGGGGTACAGATTTTTATCTTCCTTTGTGAGATAGAAAATAGTCTTACTGCAATAAATTAGTATACAGTACATTACACATTAGGAACAAAGAAGGTGCAAGCAAGTTACCATAATACATTGGAACCTTATACATAGTGTAAAGGAAAACAGCTAGTACCTGACTGGAATTGAAGTGAAAGGTCTTTTGTATATATCTGCAAGCTTTTCCAGTACAACAAATGCAGTAGTAAATATACGATAGGTATGCAGAAATGTGTTTAGAAAATCTATGCTAAGGAAGCGCAGGTCAGTCAGTCTTTCCAAAAGACGCTCCACGCTTGCATAGCGTATCTGAGGAACTTTGCAGGAGTTCAGTGTTTTGCTGAAGCAGATGTCAATATCATCTCTATGCAGTCGGGCATCTGATCTGAAACGAAAATAATTGAAGCCATTCTCGGTATGCTTAATGCATTCACTAAATTATCCTGTTTATATGCAACAGTTCAGTACAATTCTTTCAGCACATTTTTGCAACTGAGAAACCCTCAAAGTTGCAACTGCAAAATCAACTCTGCCCTCAATATTGCAGCATGCTACACTTATCTCATTCCTGTTTGGAAAAGGTATGTAGGAGCACACTGTGCGGAGAGAAGATACAGTTAGTAGTGAAGCTATATAAATATCTCACCAGTACCCTTGTGCGGATGCATATTTGCAGCTAAATATCATTAACCCTTTGAGTACTGGATGGGCCTTGGCACTCTGCCCTTTGGCACTCGCAAATCATATGTTGGCTCCATCACCGATGACAGAACAGAAGAGGAGTACTCCTCTTTCCATTCCTCATTGATCATAGATAATGACATAGCTACTACATTCTGGGGCCCCTGGAGGGCCATACCGCATGACATAATAGCTATGTTTATAGAGCACCCCTTAAAATATTTAATGACGAAGCTTGCCCTTTATACTGTCCCAGGAAGGGCCCCCGCATGGCCCTTAGAATGTTGATACATGTTCATTGGTTCTCCCTACCAGTGGAGCTTTCATTTTGCCACCACTGGCTGCATTTGCTACAGTGCTCTTATGGAGCATAAATAAAAGTAATCCGAGTTATTCATTTATAAAAAAAAAATAGTAAAATAAGACAAATAGCCAAAAACCTAAGTAGTTTAGCTCTCCGCCTCTTCCACATAACTCCTGATCTCCCTATTGGGGTCTCCTGCTGTGCTATTTCCCCCTATGCTGCAGCTTACAGTATCATCAGACAGACTCTTAGGCCCGGGCCATAGAGGGGGGGAGCCGGGCTGAACCGCGCGGACGCTGAGGCTCGCCTGCAGAAGCTGTGCGATTCCACGCACATACAGGCGAGCCAGCGTCCGCGATCGGAGGTGGGGGGAGACTGAGGGAGGCGGGGCAGTGACGTCGCTGGGCCAATCACCCGCGACGCATTGACGTCGACGTCACGGCGCCGACGTCACGGCGCCGTGACGTTGACGCAGCCCCGCTCTCATTGGAGGTTTTCAGCCGACAGCGCGCTGAAAATCAGCTTGGCACTCGGCTGAAAACTCCAAAGCCTCCGCACGCCTGCGGACGCTCGCGCGAGCCCCCTCTCAAGGCATCCTCATTGAGGATGCAGGGGCTCAGCGCTGAGCGTCCGCACGCCTCAGCACGGCCTGTCCTTCTATGGACTCGGCCTTATACCTGGAGCACTGCAGGAGGCTGCAATAAGAATAACCAGCCATCCCTGAAACATACCGACCCCCGGGAACCGCTGGGGTGATGATGAAGTGTGGCAAATTTTGTTTGGGAGGGTCCACACCACATAACCAAAATCTGGTGCGGCTCCACCAAAGTCTTCTTCGATTGTGTTTCATTAATTTATGTAAAGGATTGAAATATTTGATGACGCCTCAATTAAGACACTATCATTAATTAACTACAAGGAGCTATTAACATTCTATATTGAAGATTCATTTTAAAGGTCCTTAACAATTATAATGGCTCTTTAAATGTAGTTAATTAGTGTATAAATATTGGCCTGAAAGTAATGTGCAACTAAAAGTAACTTTTTTATACTGCTAAAGAAGCAAATCAATCGGTACAATAAAGATCTTACCTGATCATGTGAGGGACTGTAACTTTGGAGTTTTCATCAAACACAGTGGTCATCATGCCATTGCATCGTATATTCTCTATACACTGTGACAATAGAAGAATACAACACTGAAATGGAATGCATACTGTAAAACAATGGCCTTCTAAAGTCTGAATCAACCCTTCAAATGGTAATCAGTATACGGGACATTTTTCAAATGTTGGCTGGCTTTAGGTAGGTGCCACAGGTGTGGTTGCACCCCACTCTTTAAGGAGCCCCACACTCAGGGTGCAATCTCCTTGCATTGTTTAAATTTAAGTGCGGGAGAATTTAAACCTGGCGGGGATACCTTCACCCCATAACGGGGCGTGTAACTCGGGAAGTAAGGGGTCCCCGGACCTGAAATTAATGTGATCCAGCTCGGGAGCCCCCCGCTACAATACTATGTTATTAAAATAAAAGCTGTGCAATCACCTATTAGAGACGCGCAGGGAGAGTGACTGATTCAGCCTCACTCAGTGCGTGTCTCTGACAGGCAGGAGCAGCCCGGTACGATTCACACAGCGCGAGTCCCATTCAGATGCAGGGACCCCGCTGTGTTAATCCCGATGGGCCATTAAGTCTCCTTACTGAGAGCACAAGCACACGCGAGCACAGATGGAAAAAACACGGTGCCGCCGCTGATTTAGGGGTGGCAGCGCGACCAACCATAGTGCTGCATCTGTATATTGATTGAAAGGCAGGAACTTCAAGAACAATGAAATACAAAATACCCAGTGCTACTATCTGAGACATTAGACAAAAAAACTAAATAGTAATGGCACTCAGGGGATTTGCAACAAAAGAAAAAAAATTATTAAAGAATTTACGTTTCAGTTCTCACAGAGAAAGGTCCCAAAACCTCCAGCTTCATTTACATATTGCCTCCCTTAATCCTCCTCCACTTGGAGTATTCAGCAATTGATTGGTTTATGATCTCCCTTAGATCTTTTTTTATGTTACCTATTTTATGTATTTTAAATGTACTCATTTTATGCTAGGGGACAGTGTTGTCCTGTATTTTTAATAAATTGTCCTTTACTATATTATATACTAATAGGAGTGTGCGCCCTCTTTAGTTTTTTTGTCATATATATACAGATAGGACGCAATTCCAAATCTGTCCGCACTCAACTACTGAGTGTCTCAGCCGGCTTGCGACATGTTCCGTAAACTGGTAATCATAGAGCAGGAGTGGGCAACTCCAGTCCTCAAGGGCCACCTGTGCTGAAGCAGGGATATCCTTACAACCTAACCTGTTGGTGACCCTTGAGGACTGGAGTTGGCCACCCCTGTCAGAGAGCGCTGTAGATGGACACGAGGTTTTCAAAAAAAATACCAGCACTGGTCACAGATGTACAGTAGTGAAAAAAGAAAATATGTGTTTATTAATCCATAAAACACAATTCTGTGGGGATATTTACATTTTTCACTACTCCTGTTGTCAGTGCTTGAATGATATATACTGTATATCTTTTTTTTTTTAATGTTTTGATAATTATTTCTTTATTTTTCTTTCAAATCACAAGAACAAAGAGAACGTGAGATATTTACCTGGCTGATGTCACTTGTCCAAGCAGCTTTCTCCTGGCGCGAAGGAGCCAAAAGAACCACAGTGAAAGGTGCAGAATCTACTGGTTCTACCACAATCTTAAAATCCAGGTGCCCAAACACATATGCAGAACCCTTTGCTTGAGAGAGGAAAGAAATAATTGCAATCAGTATAAAAAAAAGAATGTAATTTGCTTTACAGAAACAATGTATAATATAAAGTAAGAGAAGAATGTTGTGTATCATTTATACAATTCTAATGCATAATGTATTATATAGTAATGGGCTCAAGGAGCAGTTGTATTGTATTGTATTGTATGTCTTTATTTATATAGCGCCATTAATGTACATAGCGCTTCACAGTAGTAATACATGTGGTAATCAAATAAATAACAGATAATATAAAGAACAGATCATGGGAATAAGTGCTTTAGACATAAAAGTAACATTAAGGAAGAGGAGTCCCTGCCCCGAGGAGCTTACAGTCTAATTGGTAGGTAGGGAGAACGTACAGAGACAGTAGGAGGGAGTTCTGGTAAGTGCGCCTGCAGGGGGCCAAGCTTTATGTATCATGTGTTCAGAATATCCACAGTGCTATTCATATGCTTCTTTAAGCAAGTGTGTCTTAAGGTGGGTCTTAAAGGTGGATAGAGAGGGTGCTAGTTGGGTATTGAGGGGAAGGGCATTCCAGAGGTGTGGGGCAGTCAGTGAAAAAGGTTTAAGGCGGGAGAGGGCTTTAGATACAGTTCAGTGGAAATGGTAGTGTCAAGTCTCCTTGAGATTTACAAAATGACGGTGCTGTACAGATGCCTTTCACCTACCACTACTGTATATTTGCTAAGCAGCTAGAAGGTGTCTTGTGCCTATAAGTCGACACAATGCGTCTCCAAAAATCGAGCTTTGTCAGACATAGTATGGCTTAGATGTGATCCGGCGTCACATATTAAAATGAGTACATTTTAATATACAGTAATATGGCATTTCCTAAGCTGCGGAAGCCACTCTGCGTCTGCCAGAATATGTCTTTCGGACCGTTTTACTGATGTAGGAGCTCTGGAACACATTAAAGCTGCATTAACACCATACAAATAATGTAACTACGTGGAAATAAATGGCTAATAATTTGTGAAATTAGTGTGTGATATTTTGTTTTATTTCAAATGTTTTTATTGGGTTTTCAAAGAAGGAAAGTAACAGACTACAAGAGTAATCAGACTACACAATACAAAAATAAACAGACAAATGGATATCAGAATGACAGAGTTAGAATGGGGATAGATATTATCCATAGTGCAACAAACATAATCATTCAAAATATACCTTTGTGAGCAAACCTGAGTAGGTCGGATAGACCTTGGGCCCACCCACACTACGTCTGGGTATAGATTGTATTCAGGGTAAACCGACAGAGAAATAGTTAAAAGTAACAGGGAAAGGAAGGAAGTGGAGGGGGGGAGTGGGACCATGTATAAGTGCTTCCTGCCCTGTTCTCATTATCCCCTGATGAAGTGCGCATGCGCACGAAACGCATAGGGTCTTAGTGTATGAGCTTTTTACGCACTCACACAAGCCCCGTGGTCACGCGCAGTGTCCAGTAGCAGAGGGAAGAAGTTGTTCCTCCAAGACGCGCACCAGTGACGAGCGATCGATCCAGGAAGTGCGACAGCGTCAGGGTGGTGTTTGGATTTGCCCGACGCCACCGGAGGACAGGCCGATATCCCCAAAGACTGCAACACACTGCGATTTTACTCCCAAATTTTTGTGAGTAGGATTTTGGTTTTACACCAACCGGACCAGTTTGCTTGTCAGTGTCTCTTCTCTTCCATCTGTCTGGGGAAGGGTGTGGGGGGGGGGGGGATTTTCTTCCATGCACCTGCTATCGAGCATCAAGCTGCCATTAGTATAAATGAAATCAGCCGTCTCAAAGGGCGGTTAATATCTTCTACTGGATTAGCCAGTGGGACGACCAGTGGATCGACAGGAATTGTTAGCTCAGTTATATCCCTAATAATATTTTGGACCATTAACCCGAATTTTTGAATGGCAGGGCACGTCCACCAGATGTGTACCATATCCCCCTTTTGTCCATAACCCCTCCAACACAAATCGGATGCCTCTGGGTAAATCTGCCTCAGTCTGCTTGGAGTTAGATACCACTGGAATAAGATTGTATGTAGTATATATTCTCATTGGTCGTTGTGCAAATGGAAGTTTTTGCTGCGGATTCCCAAATATACTCCCAGTCGTCCCTGTCAATTTCCATATTAAGGTCTTTGGCCCATTTGAGCATATAATTGTGGTCTGGAGTACTTACTGACGATTCCATTCCCAAATATATCCTTGTGATCAATCCCTTTTGATAGATACCTTTTCCTACATTACGACTCGAAATTTGAGAGTTCAGGGAAAACAAGATTTTGGGAAATTTTATAGAGAAAATGCGTAATTTGAAGAAATTTGAACATATGGAGGACCGGAGCCTCATATTTACTGCGAAGTCCTTGGAAGTTAAGAATCTTCCCTTTTGCAACAAAATCTGCTATTAGCTGCATGTTTTTTGTTTGGAATTGCCCAAATTGTTTTAGGTCACCTCATGGGGGAAAACCTGGATTATTAAAGAGAGGGGTTAGTTGTGATGGGGAGGACGTACAGTAAACTTATATTTAATTTTGGTTTGATTCAAAATATTCAAAGTGCACCTCATCGACCCCAACTTGAACATCCTGGTGTTAGGTACCTGGATCCCAGGAGCCCAAAGAGACATCGGCAGAGAGGAGGCCTTCATGTATTGAGATTCAATAGCAAGCCAACAAAATAGTTCTGGATCAGCATTCCAAATCACTACCTGCCTCAGCTGGGCTGCTTGGTAGTATCTTAGCATATCTGGGATCCCATGCCTCCTCTTGCCCTTGAGGCCAACATAAACAACCTAGCAGTTCTCGGTCTCTTGTCTTGCCAAATAAATTGAAAAATCCTACATTGTAAATGTTTTAGTTCAGGTCCTGGTATCTGGATTGGGAGGGACTGGAAATAGTAAAGCAGACTAGGAAATATGTTGACGTTATTCTCCCAATCCACACTCTGGAATTTGTCCCAAGTCCACAGATCTTTTTTGATCCTGTCAAATAGAGGGGTTGAGGGGTACTGTAGTTGCATTGGTACAGAGAGCCATAGAATCTGGCAATTTTAACTCCCAGATACTTAAAATGGGAGGAGCTTCATTTATAATTAAAATGCAATTGTAATAGCTTAATTTCTGGGTCTGGAAGGGTTAAGTTTAAAGCCTCCGATTTATCATTATTAATTTTATAGCCCAAAATGTTTCCAAATTCCGTTAGAAGGTATTGGAGGTTGGGCAGGGATGTTTGGGATTGGCTATTGTTAATATTATATCGTCTGCGAACAGGGAGATTTTATAATTTATATCGCCAATTGCAATAGTATAATAGTAATAATAGTATTTATATTGTCTTGAATTTTTGAGGCAAGCGGCTCGATCGACAATGCAAAGAGGAGAGGGGACAATGGGCAGCCTCTCTAGTTCCATTTTTGATCTCAATCATATCTAAGTTGTTTCCCGGGAGTTTAACAAGGGCGGTGGGTTTTTGATAAAGAGCTCTAACACCCTCTAGGAAGTGGCCCCCAAATCCAAACCTCTGTATTGATCCGTCCGAGAATGCCCAGTCTATTCTGTTAAACGCCTTCTCAGCGTCAAAGCTCGACAGGATAGCTTTGGTGCTGGTGGGGTGCACATGGCCAATAATATCTATTATCTTCCGAGTGTTAACGGAGGCCTGTCTCCCCAAGACAAATCCCACCTGATCTATGTGAATTAATCTCGGCAGAATCAGATTTGTGTGTGTGATATTTTAATGTTTAAATTTGAATAATTCTGAAAAAACAATATTGTGCAGAACTTTTATTGTAAATAAATATGTATATACTGTACATATTGTAGGGGGGAATATATATATATAAATATATATATATATATATATATATATATATATATATAGTAAAATACATCCTCATCTAATATATATTAAACCATACTGAAATATTATGTAAATATACATTTATTTTACAATAATACAATATTTACAATATTCCCATTTATTTGTATTAGCTCTATGTCGTAACACATCGTTAAGTCTATCTAGCGCTTCCAGAGATCCCAGTTAATGCAGGCAGTCTGGAAGATGCTTTCCGGAGGACGTCTTCCAGAACTAACAGCGCTAGAAGACATCTTCCAAACATACAAATGTATTTCCACCAAGAAGCACTTAGATTTCTAGAAGACAGCTTAGTCTTCTGGGCTGCATCAGAGTTCCGCCTCAGTCACCACATTGTAACTTGTTAATGACTCACCACGCCTGAAAAACCCTGTGTACAGCACTACATATATTGTCAGCACTAGAGTAGAAAAAAATGATTTTTGTTATCATCCCTAAGAGTTTGAGTACAAATACGGGCAAAACGTTGTTGACTTTTGCTGCATTTTATATTGTACCGAAAAAGCTTAATTAAAACTCTTATTATTCATAATGTGTCAAATAGTTGAACGTTTCTTGTTTTATGTGCTACAGTAGGGTAACAACACTGCCTGTTACCAACGTACCTCCTGCTGTCTGACTAATGTAGTGGGATAGATAAATTCAATATCAGAAGGAGGTTGCCGTTGACAGCCTCACGCGGATAATTTATTCTGCAATGCAGACAATAAGCCTTGTGGGTGTCAGTCAAGGAAATGCAGAGTTTTCCAGTGAATAAATTGCAGCAAAGTCATAACAGGTTTTTTTTTCCCTCTAAATAATGACATAGACCAGATAAAGAAGTTAATGCGCCACATTCCTCATTTATTACATGGGAACTGTATTTGGCAGCAAATAAAAAATATCACTTGTGAGCAGGGTTGCCACCTTCTATTAAGGCTAACCCGGAGACTTTGTACAATATTTTTTTTGACATTTATTTATTTTCTATATATGTATTTCTCTCCCCCCCGGCATTCTCTCCCCCTGCAAGGTACAGACAGCATGACTCTGCGACTTCAAATGGCACGCGTTGCCATGACAACGTGACATCACAGCGTCAAGTTGACATGACAACAGGACGCCTTATGACGCTGAGGCGTCGCATGATGCCTCGCTGTCATGACAATGCAATGCGGCATCACGTAACATTCCGTTGTCATGGCAACGCGGCACCATTTGCCGTCACACAGCCATGTTGACGGGATTGCAGCAGGATTTGAAGGGGAGATGCCGCCTCCGCTGACGCCCATAGATTACTCAACTAAACCCATAACCCAGAGATAAGTGGCCGAAACCTTTCATCTCCTAGTCAAATCCGGAGTGGTGGCAACCCTGCATGTGAGCACAGTCACATGTGTCAAACAGGTCTGCGACCCTGCCTCTCACTGTTATCTCTTATCATACAATGTTTCCACTGCAGCCAGGGAATCTGGGAAATGACTGGCAAATGAGCACACTTTACTGTGGTTTGCAAATACCTTACGTGCTGGTGTGACGTCTGCCACTGAACACTGTGGTATCACAATACTGAATATCATAGATTTTATCCTTTAACTCACGGGTGCGTAAAGTAGGGGGCGTGCCCCCCAAGGGTGAGATTCGCTGCAGGGGGCCTGGGATTTACTTTCAGAACTGTGCAGTTTAAGTTAAGTTTGATAATAGGAGAACAAAAAATACTGGGGTTGAAGCCCCAATTAACCAATGCTACAGAGCTTTTTGTAAGGAATCCGCTCCACGGTTTACTGGTTACCTTACCTTGCAGACCGGTGCAGTTCTGGAACAGCTTTCCTGAGGTTTGCTGCAGCCTGGATTCACTCAAAGCAATACACACTCCCTCTGGTATCTACTGCAGCTGTGCAGCCTTTCATTGCAAACTATACTTGCATTCACTCATTAGGGGCAGGACCTTCACACCCCCGCCGGGGATTGGCCCGCTGGCCTTTAAGTATTGCTTGCCCATAATGCTCCTTGCCGAGCATAGTCCTTACTGGATGTCAACTGTTTTGCCACAAGCTCTCGCTTGTTCCCCTTTGCTGATACCAGGTCACGCCCTGCGTCCTTCAGCTTCCTTCAAGCCGTTTGTTCTCCAATGCTGATTCCAGGTTACGTCCTGCATCCTTCAGCTCCCTTCAAGCCGCTTGTTCCCTTATGCTGATACGGAGGTATTCCCTGCGTCCTTCAGCTTCTGTTCCCCTGTGCTGAAGCAGAGGTTTCGTCCCTGCGTCCTTCAGCCTCCTGGATTCCTGCACTAAAGTAGAGGTTCGTCCCTGCGTTCTGCAGTCTCCTGGATTCCTGCACTGAAGCGGAGGTTTCCCTGTATCTACAGCTTCCTGGTTCCTGGGGCCTACTCTTTCCCTAATATAGAGAGGCCGTGTCCTGGTTCCTGCGCTGAAACAGTGGATTCCCTTGCCCGCTCAGGACTTTTGCGTTGTTGCACTGGTGCACCCGTGCAGCAAGACGGTGTGCTATTCTGGTCTGCCTACCATCTCCTGTGACCAGCACCATGGGCCATGGTCGTCGCTCGCGCAAAGGCCAACCCCGCGCTCCTAAGCTGAAGCGGGTCTCTCCTATCTCCTTATTTCCGAACTCCTGCATGGACAATGTTTATCCTGACGTCTCCTGTTCTGACCCTGGCTTGTACAACGACGACGCTGTCTTCTCCAATCCTGATCCTGCGACATATGACTACGAACTGCGCAATCCGGATCAGCCTGCGCGGTCTCAGGTCGGTGCTTTTACAACCCCACCTCAGCCTCGCGGTCCGACCCTGGTTTGTGGCGAGCAGAACCCTGACAGTATGCTCGGCCCTACAAACTCGGACCCCGCTGAGGTGTGGGTTGGTAAGTTTTTTCCTAAAAACCTGTCCCAGCCTGTAGACCAGTCCCAGTTTGAGGATAATTATTTGTGCGATATAATACCTCTGATGGAAGATCCGTTTATGTTGGAGGGCTTGACTCCCTTGCAAAAGAAATGCCGTAATAATCTGGTTTATAAGGCTTACTGCCTCAGATACTTAAAACAGTATCTGGCCCGTCTTTTGGCCATTACTAACATTGCTTGCTCCCCTGATTCCCCTTTAACTGGGGAGGAGCTGTGTCCTGTGGAACTGGTCAACGCCTGTAGTACACTCAATGCCCTGAATTTATCCTTGGACATTCCTATAGTATTCCCGGAACCTTCCGTCATGGTGGCTCTCGCTCACGAGACGCTGCATGTACTTTCCCGTGCATTGGATGATTGCTTGTTAAAACAGGATCGTCTCTTAGCCGCTCACGCCGTCGTTTGGCGGTATCCCTCGGCTACCAGTCCTGTTGCTAAACCAGGGGACGTATCTCTCTCTCCGGGAGATGACCAAACAGAACTATTACCAATATCTCCCAACGTAGCAACTGCCACAGTCCCAAGCTCTGATTGTATGCCCGGGTTCCCTGACACTAATGATATGTCTACATTAACCCCTGCCGATCAGTCCTGTGAGGTCCCCTTGGAGAACACATATGTGTCACTAACTAACACTAAGGTTCTTGTATCAGAGAATAAGTCCCTTGGTTCTCCTATTTCTAGCTTTGAATCCCTCTCTCTAGGTCTTGAGGGTTTTCCAGCTTTAAACTCTGCTAGACAGTCCTGCGCGCTTTCCCCGTCAGAAAAAGAATCCCTAAGTTCTGTTCCCAGGGTTATTTCTGTATTAACCTCTGTGGGGCAGCTCTCTGAGTTTCCTTTGGTAAATCCCTGTTCTCTGGCAGCCACGGTCACGCCCCTAGCTTCAGACGAGAGATTCCTGCGCTCTTCTAATACAGAGAAAAAGTTACCTATGTATTACTCTCAGGCATTGTCTGCATTAACCCCTGTAAATTCTTGCTGCCTCCAAGTTAATGCCTTCGTTGTAGCCTCAGAGAATGAGTCCACAAGTCAGACAGCAGAGGTTGCATTGAGGGATTCCCATAACCGTACGGAGTCTCTAGATATTCTTTGCTATAAATCCCCTGCTTCAGCTCAAGTTTCCACAGTTTCGTCTCCGGAGACTTCGGCTAAAGTTCTGGTTCCTGTTAAATGTATTCAGGAGTCAGGTTTTTCCCTAAGCTTAGTCGCAGAGTTCCTTCTCCCGGGTATTTCACTGAACCAGCCTGTCGCCCACATAGCGGTGATCCCTGCTTCAGCGCATAGTTCCCACATTATGGAGTCTGCAGTAAGTTCTGGTTTCCCAGACATTCCTTACCAAATACCTACTTCAGAGACCAGTACAGTTATGATTAACCCCCATGTACTGTCTGAGTTCTCCTCCTCTTTAAGCTTAGGGTTAAAGGCATACAGTAGTCTGTATGTCTCTCCTGGGGTTCATATTATGTTCCCAGGAATGTTTGCTGACGCACGGTTTTCTCCCAAAAGTGACGCTTTTCCATATAGATTAGTAAAAAGCTTGCACACTCTTTCTCTTTTCGCTGAATTGTGTCTTTCTAGTTTTGAGACTCTGAGAGGTAATGATTCTCCTTCTGATTCTGAAGCTCTTCCTACAAGGAGTATCCTGTCTGGGGGTCCCCCTGATTTCTCTCTCCAGGCTAATTCTCCAGGGATCAGCATATCTGTGGTCACTCCCTTAGTACTGTCTGAGGTCACCATGCATATATTACAAGTCCTGGGGTTTAACTCTGAGCTGTTTAGCTGTCCTGCCTTTGCTGAAACCCAGTCCCTCAGTACTGTGTCTAAATATGCCCCAGCAAACATGGGGTTACTCTGGGAAGAAATTAAAGCTCCTGTCTTAAAGGGTATTTTTTCTCACATGTCCAGCAAATTTAGAATCTCAGTAAGTGTTTCTATGTCACTTATCAATACATCTGATTTTTTCCCTAATCAAACCCAGATACCCTCACTATCGGTTAGGAGTCCTGTGATCAGAGATTTTGCACTAGAAAACACACCAATTCATGTTTTTGTCAGGTTAGGTACCCCTGTGGTTAGGGCCATTGCAGTTTTAGAGAAGACTCTTTGTACTCCTAAGGTGCATGTCATTAAGAGTTTTCATAGTTCATACTTGCTGCTTGTTGATTCTCAGGGTCCTGTCATTGAGGTACAGACTTCAGCTTCTGATGTTAGCTTCCCTCCCACCACTACCCTGGCTCTGCCTTTTTCTCAAGCTACTGATTTGAAGATCCCAAGGACTACTGTATCCCTGATTCACTGACAATATTATCTCCCAATGAAGATTTCCCAGTATTAGAGAGCTCTACTGTTGTTTGCTTCTCTGCTCCTGCTAAACCATGGTTTTGTCCCTCGGAATTTTCGGTTGCCCCTGTTATTTCCTCTCAGTTGGAAATACTCTGTACGTATCCCAAGATTTCGGTCCCTATGCCAGGTTTACTGCTTGCCTTGTCACCTTCCATACCAATACCGGGAGATGCTTCTAACCAGCCTATACCTTTACTAACCATTACTTGGGAGCCTTCTAGAGGAAAAATTCCTCGCAAATTCCAACATGCAGTGGTCAGCCAAGACTTTTTCTGTTACAAAGTTTCTCCTGGTGTATTCGATCAACTATCAGGGCCGCTGATCCTAGATTCAGGTTTCTTTATTAAGGACTGGGCTTTCAGTGGGGGTTCTTCTACCGTTTTTGCTCTGGAACTCTCTGGTTCTTCACAACCCTGGATTTCCAAGACATTTTGCAAGGCAAGCCATGTACCAAGGATGTTTCCTCCATCAATCTTATATCCTAGAACTGTACTCACCAAAGAACTGCTCGTTTACGGAGGCCCTTTCTATCTAAAGAATTTTAGGAACAACTCAATGTCCCCAAGGCCCATGGATGGTCCTGTCTGGCCACAGTTCTCACCGGGGGGTGGGGGTACACTAAGGACTAATCATGAGTCTCTGGAGTACGACTCTAGCCCCAATCCTAGACGGTTCAGCAACAATTCCCGGGCCTCCAACTCTATGAGTGCTCATGTTCGCCCGGAGGTCTCGCGTGAAGGGGGGGGTACTGTAAGGAATCCGCTCCACGGTTTACTGGTTACATTACCTTGCAGACCGGTGCAGTTCTGGAACAGCTTTCCTGAGGTTTGCTGCAGCCTGGATTCACTCAAAGCAATACACACTCCCTCTGGTATCTACTGCAGCTGTGCAGCCTTTCATTGCAAACTATACTTGCATTCACTCATTAGGGGCAGGACCTTCACACCCCCGCCGGGGATTGGCCCGCTGGCCTTTAAGTATTGCTTGCCCATAATGCTCCTTGCCGAGCATAGTCCTTACTGGATGTCAACTGTTTTGCCACAAGCTCTCGCTTGTTCCCCTTTGCTGATACCAGGTCACGCCCTGCGTCCTTCAGCTTCCTTCAAGCCGTTTGTTCTCCAATGCTGATTCCAGGTTACGTCCTGCATCCTTCAGCTCCCTTCAAGCCGCTTGTTCCCTTATGCTGATACGGAGGTATTCCCTGCGTCCTTCAGCTTCTGTTCCCCTGTGCTGAAGCAGAGGTTTCGTCCCTGCGTCCTTCAGCCTCCTGGATTCCTGCACTAAAGTAGAGGTTCGTCCATGCGTTCTGCAGTCTCCTGGATTCCTGCACTGAAGCGGAGGTTTCCCTGTATCTACAGCTTCCTGGTTCCTGGGGCCTACTCTTTCCCTAATATAGAGAGGCCGTGTCCTGGTTCCTGCGCTGAAACAGTGGATTCCCTTGCCCGCTCAGGACTTTTGCGTTGTAGCACTGGTGCACCCGTGCAGCAAGACGGTGTGCTATTCTGGTCTGCCTACCATCTCCTGTGACCAGCACCATGGGCCATGGTCGTCGCTCGCGCAAAGGCCAACCCCGCGCTCCTAAGCTGAAGCGGGTCTCTCCTATCTCCTTATTTCCGAACTCCTGCATGGACAATGTTTATCCTGACGTCTCCTGTTCTGACCCTGGCTTGTACAACGACGACGCTGTCTTCTCCAATCCTGATCCTGCGACATATGACTACGAACTGCGCAATCCGGATCAGCCTGCGCGGTCTCAGGTCGGTGCTTTTACAACCCCACCTCAGCCTCGCGGTCCGACCCTGGTTTGTGGCGAGCAGAACCCTGACACTTTTAACCCACTGTTTTAAATGTTATGAAAATCTTTCTGCTTAAGAGACCAGGTCACGTGGTGTGGTGAATGCATGCTCGAGGCTATGTATATTAACCCCTAGATGGCAAACGTTCTAGCAGTAGCATAGAGAGTTGTAAGGGGGAGTCTTGAAACCCCTCCAGACCTCTCTGTCAGCCTGAGCTATAAAGACCCTGAATGCCTGGGGCAGCTCTCATACAGCAGCAATAAAGTACTCACGTATTTACACGATACACCTGGCTCTGTGTGCTCCTTTGCTGTTTTGGAAAGTAGAACAGGCACCTATACCGACGGGGACAGGCAGACCAGCGGGCACCACGATGCAGGAAGAAAGTTTCTGAGGCCGGACTGTGCTGCATACAAAAACCTTTTTTGAAAAAGCCCAATTGCAGGGGTATGTCTCCCCTCCTCTTTTTAACCATTTTTCAATAAAGGTTTTTGTATGCAGCACAGTCCGGCCTCAGAAACTTTCTTCCTGCATCGTGGTGCCCGCTGGTCTGCCTGTCCCCGTCGGTATAGGTGCCTGTTCTACTTTTCAAGTTTGATAATAGAGTCAATGACATCACACCAATCCTATGGTGCAGCAGGCAAAGAATCAGTACTCGTGTATGAAGGGTCATGGGTTCGATTCTTGCATAGTATGCTAAAAGTGTGTGTGTGTGTGTGTCCCTGTTAGCAATAAAGTTTTGAATGTCATTAAAAAAAAACTAGCTCCGTGGACGCAGCCTGAGGAGAGAGCTGGAGAGAGCTGCAGATGCCGGGTTAATCCTTGTGTGGTGGCCATTGTGCGATCCCGGTTATAACAACAGTCTCATTATGTGGACCCAGAGCATCATGTTATAATGGGGTTCAGAGATATATATATATATAGTCAATAGAGAGTAGTTGGCACTCACACGTGTATGCAGTAAAAGGTTGGTGCATGTCCCTTAGCAGTAGTTAACAGGCAGGGGTGTTCCTCACAGCAGTGGTGCAGCAACGCAGTAGGAACGAGACAGCACTCAGAGGTAATATTCAAAGAAATTGTATTAGAATAGGTAACTGAAGGACTGACTTGAGAAAGGTCCTCCTGTGAGGACCGAAACGTTGGCATTTGTGCCACCTACTCTAATACAATTTCTTTGAATATTACCTCTGAGTACAGGAAAAAACAAGTTGAGGGATTGCTGCTTTAAAGTTTTTAGATTGGACTTGTCTTATTTAGATATATTAACCAAACCACAGAGTGTATGTATAAAGGCAAAAATGCTGACTTTAATACATTAAAAAAAAAATGTGGATGAATTAAAAAAAAAAAAGTTACTTACAGTCATCATCACTCAAATCTGGTTCTTCAATCAATGTGCACTCTATCAACGACAGAACACCACCTGTCTGCACAGATAAAACATAATTACAAATAAATCAGGTGTTTGTGATTTAGTGATAAATGATTCTAAGGTCACTGGGGAAACTGTATCAAGATGATGCAATTTTATTCAAATACATGGAGCAAAAATATCTATCTGCATCAACTAAAACACCAGCTACATGTGTATAATTAGCCATGTTTATGAAAAAGGTAATCTTGTTTCTTAATGCAGATTTATTAGAAGGAGGGATTGACGCCACCAAAATATTCCAGATTTAATTGATGCAAAGAGAACGTAAAACTGCACTGCATATAGATGCAAACTTTGAGACATTATAATATTCTTCCCTTAGCTCCTGCTGTAACCAATCTCCATATCATACATTGGGGAAAGAGGAACAATGTCAAAGCACTTTGATACACTGACACAGTTAAAAGGATACAATCAGTGACAAACATTGTAACAACCTTTGTAAAAAAAAATCTTATGCAGAATGCTGTTAACTGTGCCCCATATTGTGATTGTGAAATGCTGAGTCCCGTTTGGAGAAAAACGCTATGGGAAATAAAGTTATTATTATATCAAGGGCTCCCTCTTCTACACCTGTAATCACATCCTGTGTGAAACATCACCAGCCCAGAACTTCCTAATGAGAGAGGCACGAAACTATCAAAATCTGTCTAGCGGAATTTCCTGAGCTTTCCATTAAGAATCCGTCCCGCGGCGTAAAATCCATAGACGGATTGTTCCAGTTTCAAATTGGGTGGATTAATCAAAAACTGCCATGAGATACAATCCACTGGTGGATTTTAAGAGTCCAATCCGTGGATTGCTGAATTCGTGGATTGGATTGTTAAAATCAATCCGTGGATTGCTGAATTCGTGGATTGGATTGTTAAAATCAATCAGTGGATTGCTGAATTCGTGGATTGGATTGTTAAAATCAATCAGTGGATTGCTGAATTCGTGGATTGGATTGTTAAAATCAATCAGTGGATTGCTGAATTCGTGGATTGGATTGTTAAAATCAATCAGTGGATTGCTGAATTCGTGGATTGGATTGTTAAAATCAATCAGTGGATTGCTGAATTCGTGGATTGGATTGTCGGTGATAAAAAAAAAAATCCTGAAAATACAAATCGCCTTTTTTGAGACTGATTCGCGGAAATCTGTGGACCAAAGAAACCGGCCAATCCAGGGCAGATCCAAATTCACAAAAAAGATTTGCCCATCTCTATTCATAATGTACAACAAACAGACCTAACCAACACATTTAAACATGTTTATGTATACAGTATATACACGTTTTCAGGGTTTCCATAAGGAGTTCAGATCAAGAAGACTGTGTTTCTGTATTTCCATTGCAATTAGTGCACTCTGTCATGATATTTACTAAACCTACCTCTGCAATCCTCCTTTGCAGTAGGAGCAGATGGACTGGACACTTAAGCACGGTTTACCAATTATAATTTTGTTCTACTATAAATCACGTGTTACAAAACAGATTGTAATGTGTCAGGAGCAAATATTGTGGATGACGTAATAATAATCTCCTTTGAAGTGCTGGATCTTCTAGTTCCACATTAATGTTACTAGAGAGCTGCAGAGACCATGTAAAATAAAGTAAATGCCGCCTATAATTCAGTCAGATGATGGGGAAGCTCAGAATAAAGAAATCCTACAGACTCAGGACATTATTTAATGGACAAAGGAATGTGTGTATGTATCTATGTATGTATGTATGTATATATATATATATATATATATATATATATATATATATATATATATATATATATGATCATCACATCACCTTGATAAAGGTCCCGCACGCGGACCGAAACGTTGGAATGATGTCTTGTTAATTTAATACATTATTTTTGACAACATTTTGGAGTGCTGCCTTTGATATTCGTCTACACACGGTATCGTATTGCCTATTTATACCATATAGGATTTGCACCCACCTTATTGACTTTTCTGACGGAGTGCCTATTGTTCTTTATCATATGCTATATATATATATTGTGACAGAAACCAGGGGATGGTAATAAATTCCATATATAGGGCTCCCAGGATACTGAACAGTTTCTATCCTGTCTGGCCTGGGAGTGCAGCCTTATAATACATGCACTCCATCCCACAGTTTTGGGCAAGCGCTGGAACTGAGGGATTTCTGTCACCTGTCATGCTAATTAGAAATCAGGTATGTAAGACTGATTTCCTGTTTGCTCTTGTCTCTTCTCCAGAGCCTGGAAGGCTGCTGAACACAGTGGGGAGAAGCCCCTTCCCCACACAGGTTCAATTGTTCTATTCATTTGGCTAACTCTGCAAAAGTACCTTATTTTGTTGTTGGAAGTGGAAAAGCCACTTCCACCCTGAGTTAGGGAAATCTAAGTTAAGTTATCGCTCAGGTGAGCAGTTTTTGTTTTGATGTGTTTTGTTGTATGCACTGTGGCAGTCTCAGTGCCTGGGACTGAATAAACCAGGCACAGCCTGTTTAAAGGAACAGTACGTGACGCCTCCTCATTTAACCTACCCCAAAAGACCGTGTTCTAACCGTCCCGGACAAGCAGCGGAGCCCCGGAGTAAGCTGTTTGTCACATATGGTGGAGAATGCGGGCAGAACACTAAAAGGTCTGGGGGTTAAAGAACTTTAAAAAAAAAAAAAAAAAAAAAAAAAAGTTTTTTTTCTCTCTCTCCAAACAAGATGGAAGACGTGGTGAGTGCGCTGGTACGCAATGTCGCTGTCCAGAAAGACGCGAATGAAGCCCAGCAACAGGCGAGTGAAACTCAGCGACAGCTGTTAATAGCCCAGCAAGAGACTAATGCAAACCAGCAAGAGACAAACCGCTTGCTGAGAGAGGAGCAACAGCGGTTCGCTCAGGGCTTACAGCAGGAACTCGAGATCCTGAGGGGGACTATCAGTAACCTTCCACTGGCAGTGGCAGCCCCAGTTCCGAAAATGACCAGGGCAAGCCACTACCTTCAGAAGATGGGACCCTCGGATGATGTGGAAGCCTATCTTCTCACGTTTGAACGCACGGCACAGAGAGAGGGATGGCCAGAAGCTGAGTGGGCTGGTCTAATCGCACCCTTCCTAAGCGGCGAACCCCAGAAGGCTTACTTTGATCTAGAGCCAGCCGAAGCTAACGTCTATGCAAAATTGAAGTTCGAGATCCTCGCCCGCCTCGGCGTAACCACGGCTGTTCGCGCCCAAAGGTTTCATGCATGGTCCTTCACGATGGATAAAGCCACCCGAAGCCAGATGTATGACCTCATCCACCTCGCCCGGAAGTGGCTACAACCCGAGATCAACTCAGCAAGCCACATCGTGGAACGGTTGGTCATGGACCAGTTCTTGAGGAAACTTCCCTCTGCCTTACGCCATTGGGTCAGTCGGAGTGACCCCCACAATGCGGATGAGCTTGTGGCCCTCGTAGAAAGGTACAATGCAGCAGGAGAGCACCCGCAACCCCCAGTCGTGGAGCAACCCCACTACCCGAGGTTCCAGGACTCTTCCAGAGACGGTAAAAGGGTACCGGGGTTAAGGGGAGCTGAAGAGCGGCGACCACCTTCACGCAGCACCAGCAACAGTGGTTCGCACACTAAGGGCAATAGCCAACATGGGGAGCCGGGAAAAGGCTCTAAGTGGGACACAGACTATGTACCTAAATGTGTAAATTGTCATGAGAGGGGCCACACAGCAAAAATCTGCCCACTAAATGATGAGCCCATGCAATGCAACAGTGTGGAACCTTATTCGCTGTTGTCCCAATGTATGCGCCCTAGCCCAGAGGACCCCTTGAATAACCATCTGTGGGCATTTGTAAAGGTTAATGGTAGGAGGGTTCGGGCACTTCTGGAGTCTGGGAGCATGGTCACACTAGTGTCCGAATACCTCTTGCCCATTAAGAAGAAACAGGGAAACAGTTCACAAAGAATGGCAATTTGTTGTATACATGGGGATAATCATGAATATTCCACTGTTTTGAAACAGAGTTTGGTTCTTTAGATTTCAAGGTGGGTATTGTACCCAAACTGGCACATGATGTGTTAATAGGGACCGACTTTCCCCATTTTCTAAAAATGTGGTCCCCCGCTCAGAATAGCGCCCAGAGTTCAATAGCGGACCATAACGAAGTATTAGAAGAAATAAATCCTTTCCCGTTTTCAGAAATGGAGGTTGACGAGGGCCCAAATAAGAAGGGGGAAAAGGAGGAGTGCTGTAAAATTCCCTTCCCCATCACTACTTTGGTAGGGAATACCCCAAATCAGGATGTTGATCAGACACTTACCACCCCAGAACCGGATAAGACCCTCGCTGACCTAGAGGTCAGTCCTGGGAGTTTTAAGAAGGCCCAGTGGGAGGACCCCACATTAGAGGTAGCAAGGGGAAATATACGGGACCTGAATAGTACTCTTGGCCAACCAGATAGGTCGCTTGCTTACCCCTACTTCGAGGTAGAGAACGACCTAGTATATCGGGTTGATAAAAGAAAATCAGTTACAACTAAACAATTGTTGGTACCACGGACATTCCGTAATGTAGTGTTACACCTCGCACATAGTCATCCATTGGGGGGACACCTAGGGGTGGAAAAGACAAAAGAAAAGGTTCTCCGAAGCTTCTATTGGCCTGGGGTTCTGGCAGAAATTACTAATTATTGTTCCTCATGCCCAGCATGTCAGATCACCGCCCCGTTCAAGGCGTACCGCAGCCCATTGGTACCCCTTCCCATAATAGAGGTACCATTTGACCGGATTGCTATGGATCTAGTAGGACCCCTAATAAAGTCTGCTAGGGGACATCAGCATATATTGGTAATATTAGATTATGCCACCCGATATCCGGAGGCAGTTCCCCTACGTAGCACCTCTGCCAAAAACATAGCAAAAGAGTTAGTAGTTCTGTTTTCCCGGGTTGGAATTCCTAAAGAGATTCTATCTGACCAGGGAACACCGTTTATGTCCCAAGTAACAAAAGAGTTATGTAAACTCCTAAAAATCAAGCATCTCAGAACCTCAGTCTATCATCCACAAACAGATGGTTTAGTGGAAAGGTTCAATAAAACCTTAAAGAGCATGTTACGGCGGGCGGTCGATAAAGATGGGAAAAACTGGGATTGTTTGTTACCATACCTGTTATTTGCCATTAGGGAAGTTCCCCAATCATCCACAGGCTTCTCCCCGTTTGAACTATTGTATGGCCGACACCCAAGGGGCTTACTGGATATAGCCAAAGAGACTTGGGAACACGAGGTTACCCCTTACAGAAGTGTAATAGAGCATGTTGCCCAAATGCAGGACCGCATTGCTGCAGTCCTACCCATAGTGAGGGAACACATGGAGAAAGCTCAAGAAGCACAGAGGAATACGTATAATAAGGGTGCTAGGGTCAGAATTTTTTTTCCAGGTGATAGGGTACTAGTTCTGGTTCCCACCGTGGAAAGTAAATTCCTTGCTAAATGGCATGGGCCATATGAGGTCTTGGAAAGAGTGGGAGAAGTAAATTATAAGGTAAGACAGCCAGGTAGGAGGAAACCTGAGCAAATTTACCATATAAACCTACTCAAGCCCTGGAAAGATAGAGAAGTCTTGTCAACCCTAGTAACCCCAGGTCCGTCAGAGAGTCAAGAAACTGACCCAGAGGTTAGCATAGCTGAAACCCTGTCCGTTCATCAGAAACAAGAGGTTCAGAATTTAGTGAGCAGAAACAAAGAAATCTTCTCTACACAGCTAGGTAGAACTAGCGTAATTGAACATGACCTAGTCTCTGAACCGGGGGTCCGAGTTAACCTTAAACCGTACCGAATCCCAGAGGCCAAAAGAGAGGCTATAAGTTTAGAGGTTAAAAAAATGCTAAAACTAAGCGTAATTGAGGAATCCCAAAGTGGGTGGAACAGCCCTATAGTCTTAGTCCCAAAGCCAGATGGTACAACAAGGTTTTGTAATGACTACCGGAAACTAAACGCGGTGTCAAAATTTGATACTTACCCTATGCCCAGGGTACATGAACTTGTAGAGAGACTGGGCAAAGCCCGATATCTCACAACCCTAGACCTAACAAAAGGGTACTGGCAGGTTCCCCTCACAGAAAGGGCAAAAGAAAAGACAGCCTTCTCAACCCCAGACGGCCTCTTTCAGTATAGGGTGCTGCCTTTTGGCTTACATGGAGCTCCCGCCACATTCCAAAGAATGATGGATAAAATTTTAAAACCACATGCTCGGTATGCTGCTGCCTACCTGGATGATGTGGTAATCCATAGTGAAGATTGGCAATCCCACCTTCCAAAGGTCCAAGCTGTGCTCGACGCAGTTCGGTCTGCTGGACTAACTGCTAACCCTGCTAAATGCACCATTGGTCTGGAGGAGGCCAAGTATCTGGGGTATTCTATTGGCAGAGGTTTACTCAAACCCCAAACACTCAAAGTGGAGGCGATACAAGGTTGGCCAAGGCCAGTTACAAAAAAACAAGTAAGGACCTTTTTGGGGTTAATTGGGTACTATAGAAGGTTTATTCCCAATTTTGCGACTAAGGCAACCCCACTAACCGACCTCACAAAAGCAAGAGGACCACTTATGGTAAAGTGGTCCCCCGAAACCGAACAGGCCTTTAGAAGCCTGAAAGAAGCTCTCTGTGCCCAACCAGTGTTGGTCACACCTGACTTCTCCAAAGAGTTCGTAGTCCAAACCGACGCATCTGAGGTAGGGCTGGGGGCGGTACTCTCCCAGGAGTCTCAAGGTGAGGAACACCCCATCCTTTATTTAAGTAGGAAACTAAATCCCCAGGAGAAAAATTACTCCATAGTAGAGAAAGAGTGTCTCGCAATAAAGTGGGCTGTAGAGACGCTCAAATACTACCTGTTGGGGAGAAAATTCCGGTTGGTCACAGATCATGCACCCCTTACCTGGATGTGTCAAAACAGGGAAAAGAATGCTAGAGTGACCAGGTGGTTCCTAAGCCTACAACCCTTTAAATTTTCTGTGGAACACAGGTCAGGGCACAAACATGGCAATGCTGACGGGTTGTCAAGGATGCACTCCCTAATATCCATGGTCGCTCATCCCTCAGGGTCTGAGCTGGGGGGGAGGATATGTGACAGAAACCAGGGGATGGTAATAAATTCCATATATAGGGCTCCCAGGATACTGAACAGTTTCTATCCTGTCTGGCCTGGGAGTGCAGCCTTATAATACATGCACTCCATCCCACAGTTTTGGGCAAGCGCTGGAACTGAGGGATTTCTGTCACCTGTCATGCTAATTAGAAATCAGGTATGTAAGACTGATTTCCTGTTTGCTCTTGTCTCTTCTCCAGAGCCTGGAAGGCTGCTGAACACAGTGGGGAGAAGCCCCTTCCCCACACAGGTTCAATTGTTCTATTCATTTGGCTAACTCTGCAAAAGTACCTTATTTTGTTGTTGGAAGTGGAAAAGCCACTTCCACCCTGAGTTAGGGAAATCTAAGTTAAGTTATCGCTCAGGTGAGCAGTTTTTGTTTTGATGTGTTTTGTTGTATGCACTGTGGCAGTCTCAGTGCCTGGGACTGAATAAACCAGGCACAGCCTGTTTAAAGGAACAGTACGTGACGCCTCCTCATTTAACCTACCCCAAAAGACCGTGTTCTAACCGTCCCGGACAAGCAGCGGAGCCCCGGAGTAAGCTGTTTGTCACAATATACACATATATACATATATATATATATATATATGTGTGTTATTTATATAGTGCCAGCACTGTATGCATTGGCTAACAAAATTATAATACAAGGTAAATAAAGTACAAACACTGGGTATAATGCAATAGCTAAATGACAACATATGGCAAAGGGCTTGCCTGCCCCAAAGAGCTAACAATTGTAGTGAGGCATGGATGCGGGAGCTGCAGGAGGCAGCAAGGTGGAAGTCGAAGACTGAGCCACTGATAAAGCCACCTGTGCTGGAGCAGAGATATCCCTTATACGTGGCCTGTTGGTGGGCCTTGAGTACCAGAGTCCCTGTCTCTGGTTGGCACTGGACAGCTGTCACTTACAATTTAAGACCACCATAGGACTTGTGGAGGTTTCCTTTGTCATAAAAAACTAAAAATACTCCAGGCGGGTTCACATATCAACATATCAATCTATACATAATTCTTTACACGAACATCGGTAAGAATCAGAGCACAGCTGTTTTACAGCAATGGGGCCTGCTTATTAAACCGCAAAAACACCTTGCAATATTGCTTAAATGGGTTTCACATTTGCAAACCATGACTACAGTACTTTAGGTTGTGATTTGGTACCAGCTATGCAAATTGGTGTGCTCTGTGCATTTTGCTGCAAAGGAATACATCTCACAAAATTAGGTATTTATGTGCAGTAAGACTGAATTTGACAGGAAAAATATTGCTTTCTCGAGGTAATCTCCCTCTCTTACTGTTTATACTAAAAACTACTTTACCTATTCAACTTGGGGTGACGTTGTTTCAAAGGAGACTACTATTTGCTAAAATAGGCCAATAACATGCAGAAATATGCATGCAAACTTTGCAACTATAACTCTCTTCCTCTCTTCCTCTCTCCTGTCCCTTCCATATTGCACCATATGGCACATTTGATACAGAACGGGCATGCAAATCAGATGTTGTTATAGCAATATTTCTATATAATAGATTATTAATGAATATACATTTTATTTTCAGGTGATTTTGCATGGCAACATTTGCAGTTTATTGAATAGGCTCCATTGTGTTATGCAAAGAACTGAAATGTACAAACAAAATCTGCCTTCTCTAAGTTACTGATTAAGCGTATTCAAACAGTCTCATAAATTGTCTATGTATTGGATGTAACATCTGTGGAGGTGTCTGCATTTCCTGCCATTGCAATAGAAGAATACAAATCTACAAATGTGCCAGCCAAGTCATTATGATTATGAATTACAGACTGGGTTGTGCTAGGTCTATACCATAAGACGTGCAGATGTCGTACAGCTTGTGCAAATCATTTTAAAACCATGGAGAAGAACACCGCTTGCTTACTAAGTTTTACCACCACCCTTGTCCCAGTCTTCCTTATTAGAGTAAGGGGAGGACACTTCCTTTTGTAAAAGTTAAGGAACGTTCTAAGCACACTAATATCACATAATAAGATTAACATCTTTCCAGTTTCAGTGTACCATGTGCAACTAAACTAAATTAAACAAAAAGATCACTAAGATTTTACACAATTAAATAAAATAAATAAAAACAATAAGTAAAACAAATACATACAAATGTCTCACGCACAAATCTACTACATAGATAAAACACTGTAACAGGGTTACTGAAATTGGTTCCTGTTGTTAGTAATTTATCTCTGAAGTCGATGCATTCTAACGTTGCCTAATAACAATTGTCACGATACTAATAATAAACATGTATCATGATAACCATATTTATTGTGAAAACGATCTTTTCAATAGGAAAAAATACATGCCTAAAAATGTCAGTATGCAGTGGCGGCTAACTGTGATGACATCATTAATATATGACAGAGGGAATTAACCAAAATGAAGTATTACTGCATTAGAGTAGGTCAATGTACCAATGTGATAGCAATAATCGCAATCATGAAAAAATAAGTCGATATTGATTTGTAACAATAAACTACTTTCAGTCACCATGGGAGTCACAAACAGTGTAGGGAAGTTAGTGACATGCAGTTTAGCACACGGCAGCTTCATAGAAGGCCAATCTGCCGATGTAAAAGGGATCCCAGCACCCATCCAATCATTACTCTCACCAGAGGTAACGGGGAAGCGGTGCACTGCTAGCCTGTCAGTGAAAATGGAACGCAATCTTTAGAAAACTAATTTAATCAAATCGGAAAAAACACATACAACCAATCCAACCTCTGAAGCGTTTTGTACCATGCAGAGTACTTTGTCAAAGAGTAAATGGCAATACTCCTCAGTGATCCTTATGTAGGCACTTCCGGTAACTAATTGAAATAGATCAACATAGTTGAGCCACATAGTGCACTCCTGTTGCTGAAGGAGCGGCTCAGTGAGTAAAGACACTGACTGGCACTGAGTTTGAAGGGCAAACCTGGTTCAATTCCTGTTGTCGGCCCGTTGTGACCTTGGGCAAGTCACTTTTTCTCCCTGTGCCCCAGGCACCACAAACATAGATTGTAAGTTCCACGGGGCAGGAGCTGTGCCTGCAAAATGTCTCTGTAAAGCACTATGTAAAACTAGCAGTGCTATACAAGAAGAAATTATTATTATTACAATTAGTTACCGGAAGTGCCTACATAAGGATCACTGAGGAGTATAGCCATTTACTCTTTGACAAAGTACTCTGTGTGGTAAGAAACGCGTCAGTTTGGATTGGTTCTATGTGTTTTTTTCCGATTTGATTAAATTCGTTTTCTAAAGATTGCGTTCCGTTTTCACTGACAGGCTAGAAGTGCACCGCTTCCCAATAATCACCCCCCACCCCGTTACCTCTGGTGAGAGTAATGATTGGATGGGTGCTGGGATCCCTTTTACATCGGCAGATTGGTCTTCTATGAAGCTGCCGTGTGTTAAACTGTATGTCACTAACTTCCCTACACTGTTTGTGACTCCCATGGTGACTGAAAGTAGTTTAATGTTACAAAAAAATGTCAATATCGACTTATTTTTTCATGATTGTGATTATTGCTATCACATTGGTACATTGACCTACTCTAATGAAGTAATACTTCATTTCGGTTAGTTCCCTCTGTCAGATATTAATGATGTCATCACAGTTAGCCGCCACTGCATACTGACATTTTTAGGCATGCATGGTGTCTGACAATTTAGACAATGTTAGCTTGTCGTAACCCTCCACATGCCCTATTACCTAGCCACTACATCTTGAGGACCGGCACACAGTGACCCCAATATGTCGTAGCTACATCACACCCTTTTGCTCATTTTCTAGTGGAGATCGCGTTCCCCAGAGGAGTCGTGGCACACTAGTGCAGGGGCCCCTCCAGCACTCAAAGGCTGAGTACCCAGCAGTGCTGCAGTACAAAGACTGCAAAGAGAACATTCTATCTTCTTGGTTTGGCATATTGGACAAAAAAAAGTTAGCTTTCACTTGTTTTTGTGGATGATAAAAAAAGGACCTTTACATAAATATAGGACAGTTTATCACAAAACATTGTGTAAAAAAAATCCTCAGAGATAAGGCATTATTTAAAACAAATAGTTTGAATTGTTTTCTTGTACCCCAGAATAAAGATATGGGATGCTGTCCTAGCTGGCATTACAATAATTTAATGATGTGTTGGTGAAAACTGCACATTTACACATACTGTACAATGACTCCTTACAGTACATTCCACAAAATGAGTGTTTGCACTGCGGTTAGAGTGTCACAATAATTCTGTTGAGAAATACAAAATGAGCTACACTGAATCTTATGTATCATACAGTTAATATTTAATTCATAACCATCACCCTTTTGTAGCCCAACGTGCATATGTGCAAACATGTTAATCAACAAAAAATGCTTCACTTGGATAACTGGTTAAAATCATATGAGCCTCTTACCTTCAGTAAATGCAGTTTTCCTCCTGAACTTCTTGTGCATATCAAAAAGTGCTTTGTAAATAAAAAGCATTGTCTTTCTCCTTCTCTTTTCAAAGACAATGGCCCCAGGCGAACCTTACTGAGCTTCCCTCTCTCTACTGAAGGCACCTGAATAAGGGTACCTGGCAAAATAAATATGTATTTGAGAACAAATGTAATAAAAGACTTTGTATATTGACATACGGGTATATACTGCATATCAATTCAGGGTTCCTGAACAGTTGTGCCCAAATATCCCGCTTATTCCATTTGTTAAAGGCGCAGTCCCTATTTTTTTATGGAGCCCTCATATTCTACAGGTCAAGAATCTTTGGGGACCCCCCCCTCCTCCCAGTTCCCCAGATACTTTCCAATGCAGTTACCGGGTTTAAATCTCCCTCGGGGGGAAACAACATTTCTGCCAAAATTAGGACCAATAGGAAGCTGCAACATCTTTGGTTGTGGCTTCCTATTGGGTGGTGCTTTAAAAACCAAGAAATACCGATAACAGTAAGTATGTGAAGAATGGTGGGGGGAGTTGGAAGGAGTCCCCACAGCTGAACATAGTGTGGTTCCAATCCTGCAAAACGCAAAATGGAGATTAATTAGGGTGGATTACTCCTTTAAGGAAACAACTAGGTGATGTGTCAAGCTTAAGTCTAGTGCTGTATCGTTCAAAAGGCCCTAAAAGAATAATTTAGAAAATATCTGCCATCGCATCAATTTTTGAAGCTACTTTCTATTGCTATAGCACATTGGGAACGTTGTCAAAATGTCCTGGTTTGGGCCGGGAGGTGAAGAGCATGGCTGCCCGGCTGCATCAACACTGCAGCTTCCGGACAGCAGATGTCGCTGCAGAGCCCTCCATAGCCACTCCTCCCTAGATCTCCCATCTCCAATCATTGTGTGTGTGTGTGTGTATATTTATAATTGTAGCGGGGTACCCCCTGGCTACTAAATCTACCCAATGGGCTGGCAGTAAACCCTGGTGTTCACAGGTTTGCCAGTAGTTATCATGGGTTTTTCCCCCCGTCATCCTTGGTGCTGCGCTTGAGTGACAGCAGGGGGTGGCATATCCTGTTGAGGCTGGGCCAACAGGATGCCCGCCCTCTGGCTGTACTTAAGTGTAGGACTGCCCTAAAGTTAGTGGCGGTTGTCCTTCCCCATGAGGAAGGCAGGTCACGACTGGGATCCTGAGATTGGGGCCTTCCCATGTGCTCTTCGCTCCAGGGAGGAGTAGAGTGACTATACCTCTGCCTCCGCTAGGGAGGTGGGGAACAGCTAGGATGGCTCCGGGTGCCCTAGGCCCATAGTGACTGTCCAGGGACTATCTCCGGTGATACCTGAGAGCTGATATTTGAGACTGTGATCCGGCAGGTGACTGCTGATTACCTGTACCTTACTGCACTAAGAGTAGTAATAAACCCGTTCCTGTTTTGCAATATACCTTCTGCCTGGTGTGTGATCTAACTTGGGGGAGAGTTACGATTCTACCGTGGGAGATCCCCTCCATATCCCTGGAGCCTACGGCAGTTGGAGGCACTGCACTGCTAAGTATTACATGGGGTATGGACCCCAGAAGCCTGTTCCTGAAGTCCCAAAGTTACCGCGGACGAATCGGCCCTTTTGTTACCAGCCGGTATGCACCACACACACCCTGTAATGGCCCCGATCTGCGATTTTGGGGGGGGGGGGGGGGGGGGGAGGGAAACACCGTTATATAATGCATATGTGTGTTCTATTCATTATGTGCATGCATATGTTGTATATTTAGATTTTGTAAATGTTAAATATAAATGTGTATTTGTATATGGTGTGAGTGTGTTACACTAATGTTGCATGTTTGGTATGTGTGTATATGGTGTGTCTGTGTGTGTACAAGGAGCATGCACGAGGTGTATGTATGTAAGTGAGGCATGCACGAGGTGTCTGTGTGTAAATGGGGCATGCACGAGGTGTCTGTGTGTAAATGGGGCATGCACGAGGTGTCTGTGTGTAAATGGGGCATGCACGAGGTGTCTGTGTGTAAATGGGGCATGCACGAGGTGTCTGTGTGTAAATGGGTCATGCACGAGGTGTCTGTGTGTAAATGGGGCATGCACGAGGTGTCTGTGTGTAAATGGGGCATGCACAAGGTGTCTGTGTGTACAAGGAGCATGCACGAGGTGTCTGTGTGTAAATGGGGCATGCACGAGGTGTCTGTGTGTAAATGGGGCATGCACGAGGTGTCTGTGTGTAAATGGGTCATGCACAAGGTGTCTGTGTGTAAATGGGGCATGCATGAGGTGTCTGTGTGTAAATGGGGCATGCACAAGGTGTCTGTGTGTAAATGGGGCATGCATGAGGTGTCTGTGTGTAAATGGGGCATGCACGAGGTGTCTGTGTGTAAATGGGCATGCACGAGGTGTCTGTGTGTAAATGGGGAATGCATCAGGTGTCTGTGTGTAAATGGGGAATGCATCAGGTGTCTATACTGTATATGGGGTGGGGGAGGGGATAGGGGTGGGTGCATGCGTGCCTGTGTGCAAACAATGTAGATTTCATGTTTATACATGTGGCAGATTACTTTTTTTTTTATTAATCTGCCCCTCAGGTAAAAATAAAGTTGACACCCCTGCCTTAGAGGAACTGAAGCAGCAAAGAAATCTGCATTTGCCCAAAACAGCTAATGCCAGCTGAAATAAGCCTGTATTTGTTAGAAAATCATTACCACCTCATTAAATTGACATTTTCACTAACATTAAAACAATACAGTACTTAAACAATACCCATTCCCAAAATTGCAGCAATACAGAAGCCTGCATATGCATGCAATGAATCCATTCAGTTTGCCCTAAAGAGACGATAGCACAGAACAGACAAGTGCATTATTTTCATGTCTTTATGCATTTACTGTTAGAAAGGGATGAAAATGTGGAAATACTAAGATCTTATTTAGGGTTATTAAGTAACTACAGCGATCCAGTGCCAAAGTGTGGAGTTCCTTCTTGGCTATATGTCTAAAGGAACCATGGCCTATCAAGTTGTACTGATAATACTTGTGAACTTGTCCTTTTCCATGACCTCCCTTAATCTACTAAGCCTTTTGACTATAGATAGAGATTTTTTCCCATGAATCAGCTATGTACAGTACCTTTTTTATTTATTGTTATAGATTAAATTAACGGGATTGCTGCAGAGAAATAAATAAAGCTATAAAAGGGGGGTTTGGGTGGCTTTGCTCCTTTTAGGAAATTAATTGCCATTCTATAATGTTCTACTCACCATCATGAGTAAATATTCGTACTTTATGTAACAGACTTACCTTGGCGTACAAAAGTCTGGCTAGTATCTAGTAATATATCGCAACCTTCTACTATCATTCTCTCTATAGAAAGGTTTTTGCGAATGTTCTCTGTGTCACTCACTTCATCATGCATTACCCTGTAAAATGAAAATAAGAAGCAAAACTCAGCAGCTACAATGTATCCTTATACAACATTATCTATTGTTACAATTTACAGCTCAAACTGCTGGGAACATTTGCAACAAATTATCCCAAACAGGAAAGAGTTGTATATATCTTGCACTGCTTGGGAGGTGGGCTAAGACCTGCTATAGAAATCAAAAGATGCTTAGGAGCAATCCCACAAGGCAAATTAAAAAAAAAAATTGTTGTTTAATACAGAATAGATCCAGGGTTCTCAAGCTGGACCCCATTAACTTCGGCTCCGGGAACCCCCTACTTCCGGAGATACTTGCATGTGAAGTAGGTGCCGGTAGCTGATCTGGCTCAGCAAGCAGGGACTTTAGATTTGAAGCTCCCATCTCACATGGACCAATAGGAAGCCGCCCCGATGATGTCACAGCTTCCTATTGGCCCTCAGGGACAGAGATATCTGAACAGCGGACATATTGTAAACCCGGCTTGCCGAGGAGAGCGGCTACCGGCACCTAATTAATAGGTAAGTATCTCCAGAAGCAAGGAGTCTCCAGAGCTGAATTTAATGGGGTTCAACTCCAGAGCCCCCCTGCTTCAATCATATATATAAATTGCCCCCTAAAATCACCCCTTGGAATGCCTCTTTGAAACTCATTAAAATGCATTAACAGTTGAATAAAAACAGAAAACAAAAAAGTGACTATTTAATACTATAGAACTGATTTATTAAAAAAAAAACATACGATTTCCCGTTTTGCTGCTGTAACTTCCTGAGATATGCAATATGATATCAATACATCAAAGATGATCCAGACATTGCACAGGTCAGGCAAACACAGCAATAGGTTAGACATATTTTGTTGGTATGTGACTGTTATATACTCCCAAGTATCCAAATATTAATGTTCCTGGTGACATTCAAAAAATAAACAAATCTCACAAACAGTTAAATATATGTTTGTAACTGGCATGATGTAGACAACAGATTTTATTTGTTTGCTATTTTGTAATCCATGGAGGTTACCTTGTACATTAAAAAAATATGTGTTTTTTTCTGTCAATAATACAAAAAGTCTGTATCCTTAACCTGTTCTTGCTCTTAAATTCTTTAAAACAAAATGCTGCATAAATTTTGAAAAATAATTAACATCACTAGCTAGTTTCTATTTCTCATTTCAAAGGATGAGTTATTTATTTACATAGTGTGGCCAAAAAATAAACACAATAGACTGCTACATGCAGTATTTTAACAAATAATTTAAAAGCATGAACGGGTTAATGATAGCGATGCAGACTTTAATGCAGCATTAATATGTTAAAAGGAGGCACATTGGCATTTTGTTTTATTGCTGTTTGAAAATAAGATCACTCTCCAGAGCTCGTGTGCATATTTTGAAGTAATTAATATATTTGTTGAGAGACTAACAACAAATGGTACATCATGTGTGTTGATGTACCCACCATGGTGTACGTGCTTGATATTTGGACTTGTTCTTTACAATTTCTCCATCACATTCTATATGTATCCTTACTTGTCACAGAGGCCAGGAAGGCAATCCAGAGCAATGCGTTATAGGTCCCCTGGCAGTGGAAGGGTCATACAGTATGTCGTTCTGGATGGGCAATCTTCTGCTGTCTAGCAGAACTGAAGATAGACAAGTAGCACACTCAAAGGAACTCACTAATGCTTCGGTCTCCTATGGACAAGATAAGGTTTATTTTACATGACTGCAACACAAAGCTCAACGTTCAGGAGCTAGTGATTTCTTCATCAGGACATATGAAGAGGAGAGCAGTAGCTCCCGAAAGGTTGTGCTTTGTGTTCCCATCACTACTGCATGTTAAAATAAACCTCATCTTGCCAGAATGGGGCTGAAGCATTAATAAATTCATTTGAGTGTGTGACTTGTCTGTTCTTTAACATATGCGAGTAATACTGGAGAACATCTGTTTCAGTCAGTCGACACCTCTGTATGACCCAGGATTCACCAAGCTGCAATGTGCGGTATTGCACATTGATTCAGCAGTAACTGGCAGTTCTCGCGGGATCGGGGTGCAATACTCTGCATCGCGGTTAGATGCAGCCCGGTCTAAGTGCACAGAAACTGTTACCACTTATGTAAGTGTGTGTGACAGGGTGAATAAACGTCACCAACCCTATGCCTGGCAGACTTATGTGTAATGCAGCAGTGAGGAGGTTAATTTTCAGCTGAGTTGATTAGTCTGATCCCAGCTGCCTGATCAAGGTGTTTTAAAAAAACCCAGGCTGTACACATATGCAGGCTGGCTGGTCAAGAGATAGGACTGAAACGCTGAAGTAGATTACTGCTATAAGGTCTGTTTTCAAGATACATGTTTGATGAACTGTCTGGATTTTTGTATGCTGAAAAGAAGCTGTTTTGTTTTTGTATGCTGAAAAGAAGCTGTTTTGTTTTTGTATGCTGAAAAGAAGCTGTTTTGTTTTTGTATGCTGAAAAGAAGCTGTTTTGTTTTTGTGTGCTGTATTTTTTAAGGCTCAATAAATTATCCTTATCAAGAAACCCCGCGTGTGGTTACATGTACCCTGCAACATATGGTGTCAGAAGTGCCGGGATGTTAAGAGGGCCCTGCAGTTGAAGGGACACACAAAAAAAAAATGGAAGAATTTTTAAAAGAGTTTCTGTATGAGCAGACCAAACAGCAGGACTGTTAATGCAGGAGCAGGCCCAACTTTAGGCAGAGAGAGATGAAAGACTATTGCAGCAGCAAACCCAGCTCCTGACCCAGCAGCAGGCAGCACAGGATGAGCGGATGGCCAGGCTGCTGACCCAATTCCAGGGGTCTGCAAGTCTAGAACTTGCGAATAAACCCCCGGTCCTCCTAAGGAAAATGGCTCCGAACGAGGATCCAGAGGCTTTTCTATTGACATTTGAAAGGGTTGCCGAAGCTCAGGGCTGGTCGGCAGATCGCTGGGCAACTGCTTTGGCCCCGCTCCTCATAGGAGAAGCTCAGGCCTCATTTCAGGGCCTCCCAGCAGATCAGGCAATGGACTACCAACAAGTAAAAGCCGCCATACTGGATCGCTTAGGTCTGACCCCAGAGACCTACCGGCATCAGTTCCGGAACCTGAAGTACACCGCTAAGATGAGACCCCGGGTCCTCGCTCAGCGGTTATTGGACTTGTGTATTCGCTGGATACAACCCGAGGAGCGCACTAAGGAGACAATTCTTGAGCAAGTTGTTTTGGAACAATTAATACAGATAATACCCCCTTCCGCACGCTCATGGGTAAAACGCCATGCTGCTGGAACCCTAGCTTTGGTGATCCGACTCGTTGAGAACTTCCTAGGGGCCAAGGATCAGGCGAGTGCCCTGGACCCGACGGATCCAACTTCACCGGCACTTCGACCAACGAGGGATATCGGACCAATGGGGAAACTACGGCCCCTCCATACGCAACCGCCAAGTGCCACGAAAGGAGCAGTCCTTCCAACAAGGAAGAAGGCAAAACGCCGGGCACCGCCGAGACCCTCATCCCCTTCCTGATGTCGGCTCGTCGCCAAATGAGAGGAACTTCCGAGGACGTCACCCACAGGACCCATCAGATGCCTGGTCTCCAGTATCTGGTCCAGTGGAGCGCTATTCGTGGCACCCTCCTGTGAGGGAACCCGCTCCATGTTCCGCCTGCGGAGAACAAGGCCACCGACATGTGGACTGTCCTCAGATGGATTGTTCCTTTAGCAGGACAGTCGCCTCGGCCTTCCCCAGAGAAAGTTGCAAGCCCTCCCTGGCTACTTCAAGCCCAGATTGGGGGTAAAACCGTCCAGGCCCTTGTAGATTCAGGCTCTGGAAAAACGCTGGTCTTCCAGAAACTGTTACCGCCTTACGTACTTTCCGTTGACTCCCCATGGAGAATAGAGTGTATACACGGCGATGTAAAATGGTATCCGACGGCCAAAATCCTGCTACAGGTAAAGGGTCAGGAGGCCCGGATCAAAGTAGGAGTCGCTCCTGGGCTCCCTGTTCCCATTGTGCTCGGCCGTGACTGGCCTTTCTTTTCAACCCTAATTGCTCCAGTCGCTCCAGAGGAGCCTCATTCTCTGGCCCAGGAGAAACCTGGTAACCTGTTCCCCTTCTCAGCAGACCTGTTCCCCAGTAGACACCGGGTTCCAAAGACTCGGAGGCAAAGACGCTATGATAAACAGGACTGGTTGCAGAAATCTGGGTCTCAAGCTGGCCATACAAATAGGCATAAGTTACAAGTAATGACTGGGGATGGCCAGAAGGAGGGAGAGATAAGCTCTGGGGATTTACCAGAGCTATGTCTTCCTGATTTTCGCCAGAGGCAGAGGGAAGACCCAGTCCTTGCCAGACAATATGATAAAGTGGTAAAAATTGATGACCAGATATTGAATGCACAAGGGGTAATGGTGTTCCCTCATTTTGAATTGTCAAATGATATCCTGTATAGGGTGAACAAGCAAACGCAAACAGGGGAGGTCACCAGACAAATATTGGTTCCCAAGGCATTTGTTAAAGCTGTCTTCACTCTAGCCCATACTGTCCCTTGGGGTGGTCACTTTGGTAGAGATAAAACCTTGGACCGTATTTCGTTCCGCTTCTATTGGCCAGGGATGCATAGTGATATTGCTAAGTTGTGTGCGACATGTCCTGAATGCCAGCTGACTAGTCCGAAGGGACAAAAACCAGCCCCCTTGGTTCCTCTACTCTTGGTGTCAGTTCCCTTTGAGAGGATTGGAGTAGACTTGGTAGGACCGTTAGAACAGGGCACAGGTATATTCTCATAATAGTTGACTATGCCACAACATATCCTGAGGCGTTTCCCCTGAGGACAGCAACAGCGAAGCAAGTAGCCAGCAAATTGTTGGAGCTGTTCTCACGGGTTGGACTTCCCCAGGTTATGTTGACCGACCAAGGTACACATTTTATTGCTAAACTGATGCAGGATGTCTTGAAATTATTAGAGGTCAAGTCTGTTCGGACATCGGTCTACCATCCACAGACTGACGGATTGGTGGAAACATTTAACCGAACTCTGAAAGGGATGCTGAGAAAATTTGTAGATTCAGAGAAGAGAGCCTGGGATGAACTTCTCCCTTTTCGGCTGTTTGCAGTGCAGGAAGTTCTCCAGGCCTCCACGGGATTCTCTCCATTTGAACTGCTGTATGGCCGCCAACCCCAGGGTATCCTAGACCTCCTAAAGGAGTCCTGGGAGGAACAGCGGTCCCCTTCTAAGAATACCCTGCAATATGTGTTGGACCTTAGGAAGCGCCTAGATGTGGTCGGCCATTTTGCTAGGGAGAAGCTTAGATCAGCCCAGGACAGTCAGGAGAGACATTACAATCAAAATGCTTGTATGAGAGTGTTTCACCCGGGAGACCAGGTGATGTTATTGTTACCCAGTTGTGAGAGCAAACTCCTAGCCAAATGGCAGGGCCCATTCGAAGTACTCTGCCGCACGGGTGATGTGGATTATGAGATTGCTCAACCAGGGTCCAGGAAGGGTAAACAAATTTAACATGTGAACTTGCTGAAACCCTGGAAGGTGCAGCGGTCTCTATTCATCCACCCAGTGGAGGAGGAAAAGGACCTGGGTCCTCAGCCCTCACGGGGGTACATCTGTGGTGACGAGAAAATCCCAATGGGTAGACAATTGTCCTCTGAACAAAAAGGGGACTTGTTAGAAATAATTACACAATTCAATGATGTTTTTTCTGATTTACCAGGGAAAACTAATTTAGTGTCACATGTGATAGAGACAGCACCTGGGGTGAAAGTACGTTCTTGTCCTTACAGGGTGCCTGAAAGCCGTAAGGCCCTGGTAGAGAAGGAGGTACAAGAAATGTTACACTTAGGAGTGATTGAGAAATCATGCAGTGAGTGGTGTAGTCCACTAGTTATGGTCTCTAAACCCGATGGGAAGGTAAGATTTTGTGTGGGCCTCCGAAAGGTCAATGCGGTATCCAAGTTTGACGCATATCCGATGCCAATGGTGGATGAGTTAATTGATGCCCTTGGTAACGCGGAATATATATCCACGCTGGACTTAACAAAAGGATACTGGCAAATACCTTTGGAGGAAAAGTCCAAGCTCAAAACAGCCTTTGCCACCCCCATGGGTTTATACCAGTTTGTGACAATGCCATTTGGACTGCATGGAGCCCCAGCCACATTTCAGACACTCATGAATAAAGTGCTGAGACCTCATAGGTCTTATGCCGCAGCCTACCTAGACGACATTGTCATTTATAGTAGACACTGGCGGGCCCATCTTAATAGGCTGAAAGCGGTCCTCAAATCTCTAAGAGAGGCAGGACTCACAGCCAACCCTAAGATATGTGCCTTAGGTAAGGCGGAAACGAAGTACTTAGGGAGGTGGAAAAGTAAGGCCACTTGCCGCCAAGGTAGCTGCCCTGAAAGAAGTTCCGACCCCCCAAACAAAGACGCAGGTACGCTCCCTGCTGGGTTTAGCAGGGTACTATCGGAGGTTCATCCCCAACTACTCGGAAGTTGCAGCCCCACTAACAGACCTCACAAAAAAGTGTGCCCCTATGTCTGGTATGGTCGAGGGAGTGCCAAAGAGCCTTTGAGGCGGTAAAAAGGTGTCTAGCAGAGGGTCCCGTCCTTGGAAGCCCAGACTTCAATAAGCCTTTTATCGTGCAAACTGATGCCTCAGAGATAGGGCGTGGGGCAGTGCTCTCACAACAGTTTGAGGGAATGGAACATCCGATCCTTTTTCTGAGTAGGAAATTGTTCCCAAGGGAAAAAAACTGCTCAGTAATTGAGAAGGAGTGCCTCGCGGTAAAGTGGGCAATTGAGGCCTTGAGGCATTACCTGGCGGGAGTCCATTTCACGTTGCTAACAGACCATGCTCCATTGAAGTGGTTAAGTATTATGAAAGACTCTAATGCTAGGTTAACCAGGTGGTATATGGCCCTCCAACCCTTCTCGTTTGAGATTCAGCACAGACCTGGAAAAGAAAATGCGAATGCTGATTTCTTCTCTAGAGAAGTGGTGGATCGTCAGGCTTCAGCCGTGTGTGGCCCCAGCCACACACTAACAGGGGAGGAATGTGACAGGGTGAATAAACGTCACCAACCCTATGCTTGGCAGACTTATGTGTAATGCAGCAGTGAGGAGGTTAATTTTCAGCTGAGTTGATTAGTCTGATGCCAGCTGCCTCATCAAGGTGTTTTAAAAAACCCAGGCTGTACACATATGCAGGCTGGCTGGTCAAGAGATAGGACTGAAACGCTGAAGTAGATTACTGCTATAAGGTCTGTTTTCAAGATACATGTTTGATGAACTATCTGGGTTTTTGTATGCTGAAAAGAAGCTGTTTTGTTTTTGTATGCTGAAAAGAAGCTGTTTTGTTTTTGTATGCTGAAAAGAAGCTGTTTTGTTTTTGTGTGCTGAATTTTTTAAGGCTGAATAAATAAGCCTTATCAAGAAACCCTGCGTGTGGTTGCATGTACCCTGCAACAGTGTGCCTGAACCAATTCTCTATATTGAATGTTCGGCTCAGCAAAGAAGTAAATATATGTATGTATGTATGTATATCTTTATTTATATTGCGCCATCCAGGCTGACACGGTGGTGTGTTCAAAGAGTAGAAATCATTTATGATGAGCGCGGTAAAATAGCCAGCGCTGTCCTTTGCGTGCAGAACAAATCAATGAAGAGAACTCTTCTCTGATCAAGACACAAGAATTTTATTCAGGGCTTATACTTATATCGTAGAAAAACTGTCACACTGATCATTACTACTTGCATTTTCTTTGCGCACGCTCCAAATACCTCCCGTCTTCCATAACTGTATTTCCTTTGTGTCGTGTTATCTGCTGCTGGGCCCAGCTGTGTGGGGTACATGGTTTAAGTCTCGCTGTCCTGTGTCAGGAATTCCAAGGTTGCCTTTTTCATATTGCCTTGTCTCTCTGAGACATTCATTTATTACTTGTTGGGTCCCACTGGCCAAGTCTTAAACATTCTTTCTTCTTATGAACAAACACAGTCTCTCTTCTTACCCAGAATCCTCTGAGGGTAAAGTCCAGGGTGGTTCAGGTCCAACAATAGCACTTCACAGCAGTAATACATTATTTCTACTAAACACTATATTATATTCATAGGTAACCAGGTTATCTTGTCCCCTGACTAATTGTCAACAGGTGGTTCTATTATTCACTGCCACATTAATAAGGTTACTTAAAAGCTGTGATAATGTCTTGTGTGATCTAAAATTAGCACAGCATGATTTGCTTTGGGAAGCTGACATTGATTTGCCGCAGCACTAACAAAGGGTAGTAATGCAATAGTGCAGTAGCTCTTTATGTCAGCCATCGATTTTCACTGCAAGTGTCACATACAGTAGTACAGAGCTAAGATAATGAGTTATTTTGTTGGGTTGGATATTGTATAGATTCTTGAAATAATTCTAGTTCAAAGCTCCATTTTGGCCCTAGAGAAGTGTTGAAATGTTAAGTTGGGATTCTTTACCTTTTAATTAACTATTGTGAATTTTTAGATCCAAACATTGTATGTACAGAGTTTTTGAAACCTCGCAAGCTTCTTCTTCATGTGTAATGATGTTGTGTTAGACATGATGGCACAAAGTTACTAACTAGTGATACAAAGGATATCGAATGTGGCCATATGAAACGAGGCAGTTCAATTTTCAATTACCTATTTAAAGTGTTTACAGTAAAGTGCAATAATTATCATGTGCATTGTTAATTTTCACAAAGTTACTTATTTGCATGCTAGTTAATAAACTGATGTCCTGTGATTTTGGATTTGCAGAAGAAAATATACCAGAATTTCATCACATGAACACATTATGCATAGTTTAGCTATGTATATCACAATAGCAATATAGACAACCACACAAGGCAAAAGCAATCATTTAAATAGGAAGTAAAAATAAATAATTATAACCATACCCTTAATAGCGGAGGTACCATGGTTAGATGTCTTTCTTGCATAAAAATGGATTAACATGAAATCTGCAGTATCTCACTATGCCAACATCTCTTATTTACAATTGGAGTCTGCTATCACACACAAGCCCTTACAACAGCCATATACAACATTTAATAAAAATGTATACAGGTGGTACTCGGTTATCCAACAGAATCCATCCCCCAATCCGCCGTCAGATTGCGAATCCAATGTTAATCTGCGGCGGTGAGCGTTGGATTATTCGTTCTGATGTCGGATAATGCATTCAGCGGAATTCATTATCTGGCGTTAGATAATTCCGTCGGCGGATAACGGACCGACGGATAGTCAGGACCACTAGTACCTACATGTAAAAAATAATTATACTTTTTTAAAATTTGTTGTAATAAAGAGTTCTATGCCTCATTAAAAAATGAAGACTAAGGGGCCTATGCAGTAAGGTTGTCGACGCTTATTGCTGCTCTAGAATGGCGATTTTCTCCCCAAATCCAAACGTCAGGAAAAGTTGGCAAATTGGTGGGGAGAAGCTGGCGATGAGCAGCGATAAGCGAAGAGACGGGACCAGAAACAATCAGGCCTTTTTCCTGCCTAAGATTAATGCCGGGGGTCTCCCATTAATACCATTAATACCAGCACCGGAAACCCCCAACCTGAATCAAATGCAGGAAAATGCATTTACAGGCCACTTCATTACTTTAGCGGCTAACTGCTAAGGCAATGAAGGGGTTAAACACCCGTGCCAGGCTTATTGTGGGTAGCGGAGGTGGGTGAAAGGGGTAATTGGCCCTTGGTGGGTGTTTAGGTCTTGTGGGGGGATTGCGGGTGGACTTAACCCCTTCATTACCGTAGCGGTTAATACCGCTACGGTAATGAAGGGATTAACCCCTCCCGCTACCCACCCGCAATCCTTGGGGCTAATTCCCCCTTCACCCACCCCCGCTACCCACAATAAAAACAATACACACAACAGCCCCACTACCAACCTCCTAGGCCCCCAATAAACCATTACAAAATCTAATAAACACCAATACACCACCCCTTGCCCCCCCCCATTCTGTAAAACCATGATTTATTTTTTAACATACAGGATTAATACCCTAGGCTGACGGGGGACCCCAGTGGACCCGATGGGTGTCCGCAGGCCCCAAAGTGCACCCCGGGGGGTGCCCACAGGTGTCTGGGGGTCTCTGGTTGGTCCCCGCTAGGCGCCGTGGGCCTCCAGGTGCTACCCGCGGGTGTCTGGGGGTCCACGGGCCATCCCCACAGGTGTCTGGGGCCCTCGGGTGGTTTTTGTGGGTCTGCGGGGCCCATACAGCTGTGGGCCCCGGTTCTTCCAAGCAGGTGTGCCCCGTTGGTCCGCAGGTGGTACCCGGGGGTATCCGGGCATCCTTGGGTGGTACCCGTGGGCGTCCGGGGATCCCCAGGTGGTCTCCATGGGTCCCCGCAGGCCTGCGGTACCAACCCTGTATGTAAAAAAATAAAGCATGTCCTACATTTAAATAAATCCCCCCACCACCACCAAACACATACAGTACAGTAATGGGCAAAAAAACTATTAACCAGATATGGATAATAGATTATTTGTCCATTATTAATCACAACATTAGCCAGCATAAATAAAGTAAATAAGTACAGTTCTACTTACCCCTGGCATTATGAAGGGCATACTCATCAGGATACTGCAGGTCCCTGTCCTCCGTTGCCAGAAAGCATACATCTATATATATAAGACTGAAAAAATGTTTGGATGTGTGTTTGTACCCTCACCTCATTGGCCTGCGGGGTGGGCTGATGTCACGGCCACGCCTATGCAGGGTGTGACAGTCACACCACCCTCACACCGCGTGCCCCTCTTGGCCTCACTGTCCATTTTGTGACTGCCATACCACACAGTTACTCCTACTCCTGCCAGGAACCCACATCCTCCCACTCACACCACCACCCCACTACACACGCACCTCACCACCCCCGCGCTGCCGTCCTCCCCCCTCCCTTCAGCTGTGCCTGCCACGGCCGCCGCCGCTCGCCTCACCGCCCTCTCCCTTCCCTGGCTCCTACCTGCAGCCTCCGCTTCAGGTATGGGGGACAGCGGGGGTGAGATGCGGGTGGGGGGAGAAAACACCCAGTCACTCGCCCACCCACCCACTCACTCACCCACCCAGTCACTCACCCACCCAGTCACTCACCCACCCAGTCACTCACCCACCCAGTCAACCACCCACCCAGTCACCCACCCAAATCCAGTCACTCACCCACCCAAATCCAGTCACTCACCCACCCAGCAAGTCACTCACCCAGCCAGTCAGTCACTCACCCAGCCAGTCACTCACCCAGCCAGTCTCTCACCCAGCCAGTCACTCACCCACAAAGTCATTCACCCACAAAGTCACCCACCCAGTCACTCACCCACCCAGTCACTCACCCACCCAGTCACTCACCCACCCAGTCACTCACCCACCCAGTCACTCACCCACCCAGTCACTCACCCACCCACCCAGTCACTCACCCACCCAGTCACTCACCCACCCAGTCACCCACCCAGCCAGTCACCCACCGGGCCAGTCACCCACCCACCCAGCCAGTCACCCACCCAGCCAGTCACTCACCCAACCAGTCATTCACCAAGCCAGTCATTCACCCAGCCAGTCACTCACCCACCCAGTCACTCACCCACCCAGTTACCCACACCGTCACCTACCCAGCCAGTCACTCACCCACCCATCAAGTCACTCACCCACCCAGCCAGTCACTCAGCCAGCCAGTCAGTCACCACCCATCCAGTCACTCACCACCCATCCAGTCACTCACCCACCCATTCAGTCACTCACCACCCATCCAGTAACTCACCTACCCATCAAGTCACTCACCCACCCACCCAGATGCTCACCCACAAAGTCACTCACCCACCCAGTCACTCAAGTCACTAACCCACCCAGTCAATAACCCACCCAGTCAATCACTCACCCAGTCACTCACCCACCCAGTCACTCACCAACCAAGTCACTCACTCACCCAGTCACTCACTCACCCAGTCACTCACTCACCCAGTGACTCACTCACCTAGTCAGTCACTCACCTAGTCAGTCAGTCACTCAACCAGTCACTCACCCAGTCACTCACTCACCCACCCAGTCACTCACCCACCCAGTCACCCACCCAAATCCAGTCACTCACCCACCCACCCAGTCACTCACCCACAAAGTCACTCACCCACCCAGTCACTCAACCACTCACCACCCAGTCACTAACCCACCCAGTCACACACCAACTCACCCACTCCCTCACTCACCCAGTCACTCACCCACCCAGTCACTCAACCACCCAGTCATTCACCCACCCAGTCACTCACCCAGCCAGTCACCCACCAGGCCAGTCACCCACCCACCCACCCAGCCAGTCACCCACCAGGCCAGTCACCCACCCACCCAGCCAGTCACCCACCCACCCAGCCAGTCACCCACCCAGCCAGTCACTCACCCAGCCAGTCATTCACCAAGCCAGTCATTCACCCAGCCAGTCACTCACCCACCCAGTCACTCACCCACCCAGTTACCCACCCTGTCACCCACCCAGTCACTCAACCACCCAGTCACTCACTCACCCAGTCACTCACTCACTCACTAACCCACCCAGTCACTCACTCACCCACTCACTCACCCACCCAGCCAGTCACTCACCCAGCCAGTCACTCAACCCAGTCACTCACCCACAAAGTCATTCACCCACAAAGTCACTCACCCACAAAGTCACTCACCCACAAATTCACTCACCCACCCAGTCACTCAAGTCACTAACCCACCCAGTCACTAACCCACCCAGTCACTAACCCACCCAGTCACTCAACCACTCACCCACCCAGTCACTCACCCACCCAGTCACTCACTCACCCAGTCACTCACTCACCTAGTCACTCACTCACCCAGGCACTCAACCACCCAGTCACTCAACCACCCAGTCACTCACTCACCCACCCAGTCACTCACCCAGTCACTCACCCAGTCACTCACCCACCCAGTCACCCACCCAAATCCAGTCACTCACCCACCCACCCTGTCACTCACCCACAAAGTCACTCACCCACCCAATCACTCAACCACTCACCCACCCAGTCACTCACCCACTAAGTCATTCACCCACAAAGTCACTCACCCACAAAGTCACTCATGCACAAAGTCACACACCCACAAAGTCACTCACCCACCCAGTCACTCACCAACTCACTCACTCACCCACTCACTCCCTCACCACACACTCACCCACCCAGTCACTCACCCACGCAGTCACTCACCCACCAGTCACTCACCCACCCATTCACTCACTCAACCACCCAGTCACTCACCCACCCAGTCACTCACTCACCCACCCAGTCACTCACTCACCCAGTCACTCACTCACCCAGTGACTCACTCACCTAGTCAGTCACTCACCTAGTCAGTCAGTCACTCAACCAGTCACTCACCCAGTCACTCACTCACCCACCCAGTCACTCACCCACCCAGTCACCCACCCAAATCCAGTCACTCACCCACCCACCCAGTCACTCACCCACAAAGTCACTCACCCACCCAGTCACTCAACCACTCACCACCCAGTCACTAACCCACCCAGTCACTCACCAACTCACCCACTCCCTCACTCACCCAGTCACTCACCCACCCAGTCACTCAACCACCCAGTCATTCACCCACCCAGTCACTCACCCAGCCAGTCACCCACCAGGCCAGTCACCCACCCACCCACCCAGCCAGTCACCCACCAGGCCAGTCACCCACCCACCCAGCCAGTCACCCACCCACCCAGCCAGTCACCCACCCAGCCAGTCACTCACCCAGCCAGTCATTCACCAAGCCAGTCATTCACCCAGCCAGTCACTCACCCACCCAGTCACTCACCCACCCAGTTACCCACCCTGTCACCCACCCAGTCACTCAACCACCCAGTCACTCACTCACCCAGTCACTCACTCACTCACTAACCCACCCAGTCACTCACTCACCCACTCACTCACCCACCCAGCCAGTCACTCACCCAGCCAGTCACTCAACCCAGTCACTCACCCACAAAGTCATTCACCCACAAAGTCACTCACCCACAAAGTCACTCACCCACAAATTCACTCACCCACCCAGTCACTCAAGTCACTAACCCACCCAGTCACTAACCCACCCAGTCACTAACCCACCCAGTCACTCAACCACTCACCCACCCAGTCACTCACCCACCCAGTCACTCACTCACCCAGTCACTCACTCACCTAGTCACTCACTCACCCAGGCACTCAACCACCCAGTCACTCAACCACCCAGTCACTCACTCACCCACCCAGTCACTCACCCAGTCACTCACCCAGTCACTCACCCACCCAGTCACCCACCCAAATCCAGTCACTCACCCACCCACCCTGTCACTCACCCACAAAGTCACTCACCCACCCAATCACTCAACCACTCACCCACCCAGTCACTCACCCACTAAGTCATTCACCCACAAAGTCACTCACCCACAAAGTCACTCATGCACAAAGTCACACACCCACAAAGTCACTCACCCACCCAGTCACTCACCAACTCACTCACTCACCCACTCACTCCCTCACCACACACTCACCCACCCAGTCACTCACCCACGCAGTCACTCACCCACCAGTCACTCACCCACCCATTCACTCACTCAACCACCCAGTCACTCACCCACCCAGTCACTCACTCACCCACCCAGTCACTCACCCACCCAGTCACTCACCCACCCAGTCACTCACTCAACCACCCAGTCACTCACCCACCCACTCACCCACCCAGTCACTCACCCACCCAGTCACTCACCCACCCAGTCACTCACCCACCCAGTCACTCACCCACCCAGTCACTCAACCACTCACCCACCAAGTCACTCACCCACAAAGTCATTCGCCCACAAAGTCACTCACCCACAAAGTCACTCACACACAAAGTCACTCACCCAGCCAGTCACTCACCAACTCACCCACTCACTCACCAACTCACCCACTCACTCACCCACTCACCCACCCAGTCACTCACCCACCCAGTCACTCACCCACCCAGTCACTCACTCACTCACCCACCCAGTCACTCACCCACCCAGTCACACACTCACCCAGTCACTCACCCACCCATTCACCCAGTCACTCACCCACCCAGTCACTCACCCACCCAGTCACTCACTCACCCAGTCACTCACTCACCCACCCAGTCACTCACCCACTCAGTCACTCACTCACCCAGTCACTCACCCACCCATCAAGTCAACAAAGCCAGTCACTCACCCAGCCAGTCACTTACCCACCCATCAAGTCACTCACTCACCCACCCATCAAGTCACTCACTCACCCACCCACCCAGTCACTCACCAACCCACCCACTCACCCACCCAGTCACTCACCCACCCAGTCACTCACCCACCCAGTCACTCACCCACCCAGTCACTCACCCACCCAGTCACTAACCCACCCAGTCACTCACCCACCCAGTCACTCACCCACCCAGTCACTCACTCACCCAGTCACTCACTCACCCAGTCACTCACCCAGTCACTCACTCACCCACCCAGTCAGTCACCCACCCAGTCACTCACTCACTCACCCACCCACTCACTCACCCACCCAGTCACTCAAAGGTCACTCACTCACCCAGTCACTCACCCACCCAGTCACTCACCCACCCAGTCACTCACCCACCCAGTCACTCACCCACCCAGTCACTCACTTACTCACCCACCCAGTCACTCACTCACCCACCCACCCACCCAGTCACTCACTCACCCACCCAGTCCCTCACTCACCCACCCAGCCACTAAAGTCACTAAGCCACCCACTCACTAAAATCACTAAACTAAAGTCACTAACCCACCCAGTCACTCAAGTCACTAACCCACCCACCCAGTCACTAACCCACTCAGTCACTCACCCACCCAGTCACTCACCCACCCAGTCACTCACCCACCCACCCAGTCACTCACCCACCCAGTCACTCACCCACCCAGTCACTCACTCACCCAGTCACTCACTCACCCACCCACCCAGTCACTCACTCACCCACCCACCCAGTCACTCACTCACCCACCCACTCACTCACCCAGTCACTCACTCACCCAGTCACTCACCCACCCAGTCACTCACACACCCACCCACTAAAGTCACTAACCCACCCACCCACTAAAATTACTAAGCCACCCACTCCCTAAAATCACTAAACTAAAGTCACTAACCCACCCAGTCACTCAAGTCACTAACCCACCCAGTCACTAACCCACCCAGTCACTAACTCACCCACTGAGCTCTGAAGAGGGGGAGAATTGAACATGTGAAGGGGGGGGGGACGGAGGTGTGAAGGGGGGGGGCAGAGCTGTTAACACGGGGGCTGCATTCATGTGCGGGCCCAGATTCCTGTCAACGGGGCAGAAACAGACAGGGGGGAGAAAGGGGAAGGGGAGAGAAAGGGGAAGGGGGGGAGAAAGGGGAAGGGGGGGAGAAAGGGGAAGGGGAGAGAAAGGGGAAGGGGGGGAGAAAGGGGAAGGGGGGAGAGAAAGGGGAAGGGGGGGGGGGGAGAAAGGGGAAGGGGGGGGAGAAAGGGGAAGGGGGAGAGAGGGCAATGGGGAGAGAGATAGAGAGAGAGAGGGCAATGGGGAGAGAGAGAGGGCAATGGGGAGAGAGAGAGAGAGGGAGGGCAATGGGGAAAGAGAGAGGGAGGGCAATGGGGAGAAAGAGAGAGGGCAATGGAGAGAGAGAGTGGGCAATGGGGGGAGAGAGAGAGGGCAATGGGGAGAGAGAGAGAGAGGGGAGCGGAGAGAGAGGGGGAGCGGAGAGAGGGGTGAGCGGAAAAATTCAATCACGGGCCTTGTCGGGTATATCAGCTAGTACATAATAAATACAATCTAATGTCTCCTAACCCTAAATCACCTTAGCGGTTAATAACCGCTATAGTAATTAAGGTGTTAACCCACCCTGCCCCGCTACCCACCCGGGAGGCCTAAGCACCCACCCCGGACCCACTATACCCACCCTGTACCCATTGAGTAGTATAGTGGTACATCATACCCATATAATAATATGGGCATGATAAGCCACTATAGCACTCAATGGGCACCCTAATCAAAATACATTAATGCACAAAACACACAATAATAAAACATTAAAAACCATCGAAACACCACCATTCAATAAATGAAAACACTCGCCAGCTAATGCAATTAATAAAAGCACTAACCAGCGCAACAATTAAATAATTAAAGCATTATCCAATCAAAGCAATTAATTAATAAAACAACAATTAATTAATTGTACCAGTAACCAATGAAACCAATTAATTAATAAAACAACAATTAATTAATTGTAACAGTAACTAACAAATAAATTAATTCTGAAAAAATATCACAAGTGCGCACCAAGGTAAGAGTATGATGTTATAATATGTGCAAGAGAAAGGAGAGAAATTACTTTACTGCATCCATAGGAAGCAAGAGCGCGGACTGAATATTCTTTGACAACCATAAAAAGCATTACCCAACACAAGGCATCATTAATTCCAAACAAAAATAAATCGGCTTTAAAAAATTACAAAAAAAGCAGCCAAATGACAAACAATTACATCCACATAATAAACAAACATAGAAAAAAACACCATCAATACAAAGCAAGAAATTCCCCCAAAAGTATTGGCCTAATAATGTATTGATTTGTACCCTAAAGTGGTACAGATTAATACATTATAAGTCAATGTGCAAAGAAAAAAAAAATACACATCCAATGGAAAAACCTGTAAAAAAATACATTTCCAAACATGCAATATATTACTTACCTTTAGAAGTGCTGGCCCTCCGACTCCCGGGGAAACAGGAAGCTCATGTACCACGAAGGCCCGAAACAGCATCTGATGCCATCCGCCATGAAGATCCAGATCAGGCACCCAATTCTTCTTTCTTCTATCTTTAATCGCTTCCTCTATCTTCATCTGTAATTATTTCTTTATCTTCTTTATCTTCTGTCTTCATCTGTCAATCCAAAAAACCCCATGGTAGATCCCAACCGATGTTGTCTCGTCGTCTTCTTGGGCTCAAATGAGGCGTCACGGTCTTAAATAGGGCTTGTGACGTCACATTTGGGCGTGAACTGGTTCAACAGCCATTTGATTGGCTGTTAAAACTATGTGCCGATTTCATTTTTTTTTTAAATTACGTCATTTGAAGGGATTGATGCAAGCCAATCAGAATTGGGAACCACCCGAGGACCCCTGGATGCCCACGGGTACCACCCGGGGTCCTCACAGCTGTGGGGGCCCCGCAGACACACAGGGACCACTCGAGGGCCCTAGACCCCCGTGGGAACCACCCAAGGGTCCCCAGACTCCCAATGGAACCACCTGAGGACCCCCGGACGCCCATGGGTACCACCTCCGGACCCACGGGGGTCCCACAGCTGTGGGGGTCTTGCGGACCCACAGAGACCACCCGAGGGCCCCAGACCCCTGTGGGAACCACCCGAGGGCCTCAGACACCTGTGGGCATGACCCAGACACCCCCAGACACCCGCAGGACCACCCGTGACCCCAATGGGGCCTGCAGGGACCCACGGGTACCACCCGGAGGCCCACAGTGCCTAGTGGGGACCACCCGGAGACCCCCAGACAACTGTGGGCACCCCCCGGGGTGCAGTGTGGGGCCTACAGACACCCGTCGGGCCCTCCGGGGACCCCCATCAGTCTGGGGTATTAATCCTGTATGTTAAAAAATAAATCATGGTTTTACAGTATGGGGGGGCACGGGGTGGTGTATTGGTGTTTATTAAATATTTTTTAATATACATTTTCATCCTAGTGTAGATGAGCAGGGGGTCTCCGGAGCAGAACCGCATTGGTTTGAGGTCCGGGGACCCCCTTCTTCCTGAGATACAGGCCCCGTTATGGGGTGCCGGTATCTCCTATGCATTGGATTCCCGCGTCATGTGACCGGGACATTTAAATGCATAGAAGATACTGGCATCCCATAACGGGGCCTGTATCTCGGGAAGCAGGGGCTCCCCGGACCTCAAACCAACGCGGTTCTGCTCCGGAGACCCCTGCTGATGTACAATAGGATGAAAATGTATATTAAAAATCATAATTTTCAGGTGAGATTTTCACTGGCAGAGGCGGCTCTCTCTGAGCAACTCTCTCTGCAGCAGAAATGAATCGCCAGGTAAGGCCTTTTCAAAGGGTCAATCCTATCATCGGCAGCAACTTGCCCGTTTTGGGAATTTTGCTATGACAGGTAATCAACACGTTCTGAAAACCGTGATAGCAACGCTCCAAAAAACGGAGTTATAATTGGCCCGGTGATTTTTTTATGAACCTTTAGTGCATAGGCCCCTAAGTATCTTCTCCCCTCCTCAAAATTAATCCGAAATGGAAAGCAATAAAAAAAACACAGCTCCGCAAAAATTATTTCGCCTCTTCAATGGTCTGTCAGGGGTGCGCAATCTTTTTCCATTGCGTCCCCTGTCTACACTCCCCCCCATGCTCGTGCCCCCCACTTTACCATGTCTCCGGCGTCAAATGACACCGTGGGGTCATGTGATGTCACATTGTCATGGCAACGCAACGTCACCCAGCGACGTCACTTGACGCCGCATCGCCAGGGACAAGATAAGTGAAGTTACAGAGGCCTGATGCAATCCCCCAGCATTTAATTTAAATGCCTTGGGGAAGAACGCTGGGCCTCTGCAACCGCCACGCCCCCCGGGAAAAATCTCGCGCACCCCAGTTTGCGCACCCCTGGTCTAAGTCACAAGGGCAACCCAAGAAAAACTTAATGCAAACATTTTTTTCAGGAGAAAACATCCCAAATAATCTCTAGGCTCCTCCATGCCAAAATCTAGACAGCATTAAGGCCTTGATTTTCATTTATCACTATCTTCTCATCTCTCAATCTCGCATAGTCCCATTTTTTCTTCCATCACTCTTTCAGCCCTTTTTTAATCTGACAACAATATGGTCTTTACGTACAGATGTAGCCAGATTTACTGTTCCCACTGATGAGGAAAGCCATGGGAATGCAACCACGGTATCCCCCATCAGCAGGGATTAACACAGCGGGAGAGCCGATACACAAGCACGGACTCACAATATGTCACTGCAGCTTTTACCTTCTCCAGAGCCGCAGCATTTAACTTTTTTGTTATGCTGTGGATCCGGGGACAGTAATCTAACTGCATCTGTATGTTGGAAGACACATGCCTTCCCATGTAACATTCCTTCACGTCTATGTGATATTCACATAAAAGGTCACGTAGGCTGGAACCCTACAGTTATTAGAAGAAGTCCTGGTAATAACTTATTAAGAAAAAATACAAGAGAGAAGACAAAAATGAAGGAAGTATATTTATCGTCAATCCACCGAGTACCTACCTCTGCAAAGCAGACTAAAGAACACAATGTATCTTTCCCAGGTTTGATGACAGGAACATTAGCTTACCTTGACAGCTCTTCCAGCTTTGATTTGGCAAACTCTAAGCTTTTTCTCTCTACGTGCTCGTGAGGTGTGTGGGCCAGGAGTTCGTGGAGCGTTATAATGTACCTAGGGATCTTAAAAAAAAAAATATATATATGTTTTTTTTTATTTCTCATGAATTGGGATTTTCAACATCCAGAAGGAAAATGTTTTTGAGCAACTTCCAGTTCATAAATGCAGTATTTACAGCAAATATTAACCACTATTTTGCCAAACACACCTGAAGTGGATGATATTTTTCTAACACCTCAGACCACCAGTTCAGTGAGGTTATCCTGTGGCAGTGATCACTCCAGTGAATAGATATTAATGAGAAGCAATGGAAGCCAAAGTTTTGCAATTGAGGCCACCTACCACATTTTTCTGCAAAGGTGTCACACTTTTATTGAAGAAAACAATAGCATTTTATTCTTTAATAAACAATTCCACCTGCAATTTAACTCTCTCACAAGACGGGAATCAAGTGAAATAACAACTTTAAAACCGTCTTTTTATCGCCGATTCAGTCTGATAGCCAAAATATAATAGATGAATAATGTTTCTATCATCTATCACTAGAATTATTATATATATATATTTCCTATGACATTCTTGCCATCTCTATGGCTAGTTTTTATTACAATAGCATTTACACAACATGCGTCCAAAAAATCCCACACGGAAACACATTAGAAATACATTTTATCATGTGCTGGCTGCAGAAAGCATCATCAACAAATGAAGGGAATAGGAACACCGTGCAGAGCATTTTTCCTTTCACCATATCTGTCACTGTGAAAAGGAACATGCTATTTAATTTCATGTAATACTTTTTGAGGACAGCTGGTAAAATGATGGTAATCTATATTATTAATCTGCCAAAAGGGCGACAATGATATTTGGCCATGCCTCATTGCAGGTAGAAAACGTATATGTTTATCTGCTCAACGTGACAAATGTTATTATCAAACAATTAAAATGGTATCATAGATATAGTGACACAAAACATGTCCTCTAGTTTTGTTTAAATACAATTCTGTTAAAAAAAATTAAGATTTCAATGCACAGCAGAAACAAACAGAAATAGAGAAATAAATTGCAGCTATAGGAAATCCACAAGTCAACACATAAATATATGGATAAAAGTATTTAGCACATTTTCACAGCTCCAAATCTAGAGTAAAACCTGCAGCAAAATGCATCTCACTTAGAGGTATTTTATTTTGTAAATATGTTGCAGATACAGCACTAATTGTGCCTCAGTTTTACAGCTAGAAAGCTGTGATGTATTGACCACTATTAAATTACATATAAGGGACACAAGCACATAACTCAAATGCAAAACGATGTACTGTACTGTATTACAGGTAGGACCACAAGTTTCTTCAAATATAATATTATATTTTGGGGCATTTTGGCTCATTCTTACTAAGCAGTACCATTCCATAAGGCATCTGTTGGCACTGGAAGACACCTTAAAGGCCATTGTTGTTAATGACCTACAGGGCGTCCACTGATGTTAGACAATGTCTTATTATATTATCTTTTGCCATTGACTTGTATGACGCCAACATATTCCATAGTGCAGTACAATGTGGGAGGGGAGGACAATAACATATACAAATAGAACATACATATTAATTACAAAAATGACACAATAGGAAAAGAGGTCTTATGAATAGCACTAAACAGTAAATGTGGCCTTTATGGTGTCCCACACCTCCATTATAGTGACTATTGAGATACAGTAACAGCATGAAACTATACCTGAAACATTGGATAGGTAAGGAACGTCTCTAGCATTCTCCCTTCACATGCTGGATTGGCTTCGTATTGCTTCAGTAGTTTGTCAAAATCTCTGTTTTGCTTGCAGTTTGCCAACACTTGCAGGCTATACTGATGGTTGCGAACAAATTCTTGGTAGATGTTCAGCATTGGTAGCAGAATATCAAATAAGTCAGCTGAATAAAATAATGAAACGGGATTCTTCTGGTGATTCAGATTTTAATAACAGAAGCTAATGTACTGACAGTTGTGTGGCTATTTTGTGGGAAGTAGAATGGTGCGTGAAGGCTATTTTGTAAGTAAAGTATAATTTTTAAGCTCATTATGTTGCACTTGTGATGTAATAATAATAATAATAATAATAATAATAATAATAATAATAACTTTATTTCATATAGCGCTTTTCTCCCAATGGGACTCACAGCACTGCACAATGACTGCATAGTGCACAGTACCCAGCACACGGGATTGTTACAGGCACAGGTCCCTGCCCAGATGGTCTTACAATCTAAGTTTTTGGTGCCTGAGGCACAGGGAGATAAAGTGACTTGCCCAAGGTCACAAGGAGCTGACACCGGGAATTGAATCACTCCTTCTCCCTTTAGAAGCTGTTATTATACTTGCAATGGTGTGATAACCCCACCCCTTTCTAGCGCGCAGCTAATTCAAAACAATGGCATTTCTCCCACCGGTGCATTGTGTATGTCCTGCTGTAACAAGCCAGCAGGAGTAACAACGTCGGTATAGGGCATATGACAGAATGTTGACATGAAAAACAATGTTAAGGAGATAAAATGTATGGCTGGGTAACATCTTATGGGTCACATATTAAGTGTTTGTGGTGTTAAAATTGGAGTTGAATTGGAGGTGAAGTATACAAGAGGAACTGGACTCTGCACGTCGTAGACAACTTTTCAACTGTGAGACCCTGGCTTTCTAAATGCTAGACAATTTTTACACATCTAAAGACAACTTTCTAAGCTGCTGTGTAACCTTCAGTGCTACACTGCCCTCCCAGGCATGATTTATACAACTGCTCGTTCAGCTCCTGCTCCTCTTATCCGCCAATACCTGGGAACTCGATCCTCCTACCTTTCTCTCCTTGCATCTCATTATGCCTCCCTATTGTTTTTCCTGTATGCTGTTTCCTCACTCCTTTGCAAACTTTAATATTCTCTCCAACTTCCCCATTCTCCTCCTTCTATTCACATGTTTTCATCGCTCCTTCCCTCCATCTATGCTTGTGCGCATACACTGCACCACTATTTACACAACTCTTTCCCAACAACTTCTACACCCCTCAATAAAAAGAACGCACACAAATCCTCTTCTCACCTCCTCGCTCTCTCTCTCTCTCCTCCATCCTGCTGCTGGGGATATTCTCCTAATCCAGGATCCAGCCATATACACACCTTCCCTCGCCCCCGCCTCCCTGCCAACTCTTTCCCTGCTAATGGTGTTAACACATCTAATTTAATACTGACCAGCCTTAAAACTCACCTCTCAAAAGAAGCTTCCCAATAGCCTGGACTCATGGCTACTGTCCCACACCCACAGACGCTTCTACCAACCATTGTGACCAAGCACTGCCATCAACTGCACTTATTCCCTCACCTGCTGTCTCTGTAAGTCTCCCAACATACTGTACCACATAGATTGTAAGCTAAGGGACAGGATTTCCTTTCTTATTGTCTGACTTTGCTGCACTTATTATATTATTATAATTTCTAGTACTGTATTGTCTTTGTAATGCGCGGAGTACACTGTCGGCGCTATATAAAGAAAACTATACATACATAAAATGGGCTTGATGTGTCAGACTTATTTAATAAAAATGTACTGTGATGAATTTGATCAAGGATATTGCTCCTTCTTAAACAACACTTTAAAATGATGTGTAAATGCAGGTGTGTAAGAAGCTGATTCAACTTCCTAGCCAAGTTATTACAAGAAAATACTCATTTGAAGATCTAAGGAATTGAATGTGTATTGTTAAACTGAAGAGCAATTTTAAATCTAGCAATGCTTTGATTAATAAAGAAACAGTTAGTCAACGTTTTGCTCTCTCATTACAAAACAGGGGCCCCTCCTCCCCACAAGATATTTATAATACGTGTTCAAAGTTTTTTTAGACTCACTGCTCCATTTTTTGGAGTAGAGCTGATGCAGTATGTTAGACTTACACCACTTCAGATATGGAGGATTTTTGGGGGGCAAATCAAAAGCTAAAAAAGTGGCACAGAGAGACGTAGACTGTGATACATCTCATTATTTATTTATTTATATCTAAAAACATTTATATAACGCCCTTGTCCAGGGCATTGTACATTAGTTAGTAAAATAATGGAGGGGTGGGGGTTACATATGGAACATTTCATGTTATGGGCATAGTCATTGTTAAGAGGACTTTGTGGTGGCAGGGGTGGGAACATTATGGTGGGCCTATTGGCTAGGTGTATTGAGAGCTTACATTGTTGGTGGGTAAAGTTTGGGGTCAGGTTTCTGGATTTAGTCTCATCAGTGGCATGGTGATTGGTTTGACAGTGGGAACAGTGGAGGCGATTGGTGAGGTGGGTGATTTTGGATGGTTTTGGATAGACTTTAGGACGGTTTAGGAAGGGGTGAAGGTAGAGGAGATCATGGGCGTTGGGAAGCGTGGGGTGAGGGAGGGGATGGGTATCATGGATATGAGATGGAGAAGAGATGAGTTTTGAGTTGGCTTCTGAAGATAATTAAGGAGAGGGCAGATTGGATGTGTTCTTGTTCTAGTGGAGGGGGGCGAGTAGGGCAAATTATCGGAATTGCACAGGAGGCAAGAGGGGAGGGGTAGAGTGAGGGTTGTGGCAGTCAGGGTTCGAAGAGGACGGGAAGGGGTGTAGCGAGATGAGTGCTGCAAGGTAAAGTGGGGGCCAAGATATAGACCAAGGTGCAGAATTTTAAGAGGGAACGTTGTTGGATGGGTAGCTAGTGAAGTTGGAAGAGAAAAAGGGTGGCGTGGGCAGATCAGGGGAAATTGAAAAGTATTTTGGATTTGGTGTAGGGGTATAGAGGAGTAGGAGTAGAAGTAGAGACAGAGGAGAAATTAGTTACAGTAGTCGAGACGGGTTAAGATGTGAGGGAGTGGATGAGAAGTTTGGCTGAGGAGAAGTAAATGAGTTGACATGTTTTTCTTATGTTGTATAGGTGGTAGCAACAGGTGGTAGTGATGGAGGTCATGTGTTGGGCGAAGAGGAGGGAAATATAAAAGGTGACTCCAAGGTTGTGAGCAGAAAGGAAGGGGGAGATGAGGCGGGGGGGAGGGAATAGATGGTGGGAATTGGGGAGGATGGACGGGAGGAGGAAGGAAGAAAGTAGAGAACTTCAGTCTTAGCTGGGTTAATTAAAAGGAGAGACAAAAATTGGGATGACCCAATAACATTGTGCATCAAAAACCTTCCGTGCAAAAATTAAGGGAAATATTCACATGAGGTAGAGATAATGTGAAATAATTAATAAGTCTACATACACTTGTAAATGATAAATCCCACACAAAAGAGATAAATCCTCTTGATTGAAGTAACTTGTATTTATAAAGCAATTCACGTGTGGCTGTTAAATAACATATTAAGGGATTGATAAGTCCACATATATTTATAAATAATAAATCCCACAGAACAAGTAAGTCCTCTTCATTGAAGTAACTTGAATTAATAAAGCATATCCATATACATCAAATGTACCAAAGAGAGACTTTGGGGACTTCCGGTGGTTTGCTCCATAAGACTTCGGTACTTTGAAGAGGGTTTTACTCTTTGAAAAAGTGCAGTACCTGCACGAAACGCGTCAGAGGCTTCTTCCCTGACTCTTGTTTTTTACAATGCCTGTCTACGTTCAATAAAAAGCTGTTTTTTACAACGTAACCAGTGTCAGCTGCACTTTCTTTATCCGGAACGCATCACACAGCGTTTGACACGACACCATCATCCCTCCCACGCCAGGAGGAAGCTTTGCATGGTTCGTTTTGGGCTGAGAGCACGCAGGATCCAGGAATCCATCAATGGAGGTCGTGAGTACATTCATGGGAGTGATTCACCAGTTCTAGCTCTAGGGGTTATGGTTTATTAGATTTGATTTATTTGCGACAGAAGTAGTATAAGTAGTCCATTTTGAGTGCACTCGAAAGGGAACAATCATCCCTATTGAAGAAGGGAACAAACAGAATAGCAAGCAAAGGGGAAGGGGATAATCTCCCCACTACAATCAGATAGAAATAATTGGGGGAGAGGGAAATGGATTTCTTAGTACTGAGAATGCAATGTAAACAGAGGGGGTTGTGAGGGGGGGGGGAGAGAAGGAATGATATGGAGTGGGACCACTGGGAAAGGGAGCAATCCAATAGATAATACTACAAGAAATAGGTAAATGTTTATGAAGCACTTGGGAAGTGGAAAATCAAAGAAAGGTACTGGGGGAGGGAACAATGTGTTTAGAGCATTGGGGGGAAGCAATAATGAGAACAATATTTGAAAAAGGTGGCACAGGAGAGGAAGGAGGGGAGTATAGTTTTATATATATATGTATATATATATATATATATATATATATTATAGTTAACAATAATATCAGTTAATAACAATAGGCAATATAAGAGGTAACTGAAACAAGAGGCAATCAATTGGTAGCTGGTAAGATTGTTTAGGTGGGGGGGAGGTGTTGAAGGGGGGATGAGAGGAGACGTAGTAATTCTGGTGGTTTTCAGTGGGACGAGGTACTTTTTGACGGTATTTGGTTGATGTGCTGGCACTTATGCTTGTGCTACGATGGGTCAGTGGTAGAATTAAAGTTGCTGCTCAGCGCACTTAGTACCCATTCTGAGGTATGAATAAACTTCTAGATATAATTATTTACATAAAATAAGGTGCCTTGCTAACTTTCTCAGTGGAATCTTGGCCTTGATTTGCTCGTCGATCCACACTCTCTGCACGATTCCGGTCACTCCAACAACAAACTGGCATATACCACAGCTTCCATAGATAAGGATCAGCTTGTTCACTGCACTACCAGTCTCAGCAGTTGTTGAGTATTGATACAATTGCAGGATGTCTCACAAAAAAGGCAATATAATATATAATACTTATAATATACCACAATCATCAAACAAATGGGATAGTCCTTCTTGATGGTCACAGATCTCAATTATAATTATATTATAATATATAATTATATTATTATAATTATATTATAATCTGTGCACCATGTAACTCCTCCCCAATTCATCCTATTGACACTCCATGTAGAAAGCTGGGGCAAACTTGGAGCAAAATGCTTTAATACATAGGTGAAGGGTGAAAATGCCCCGGGTTTTGTTCCAAACAGATCCCATTGAGTCTATTTTCTTAAAAACATATAATTTTGGCCAAGTTATGTAACAAATCATGCTCACTTTTAAAGCAGCAATCCAAGCGGACTGTTTAAAAAAAAATGTTTTTGTTATACTGTACATAAGATTGACGCATTGACTCTCCGGAGCTGAACTCCACTCATTTCAGCTCTTGCTTCCTGAGATACTTACATCAGCGCTGTTTAAAGGTTCTGGTCACGCGTTCCAATAAGATGCTGCACCGGATGATGTCATGGCTTCCTATTGGCCCGAGGGACACAAAAGCTTTCAACGCTGTCATTAAATGAACAACAGCTAGCCTAGCCAGAGTTGCTACCGACACCTCTTAGGGAGGTAAGCATCTCAGGAATCAGGGGGTCCCTGGAGTTGAAATTAATGGGTTTCAGCTCTGAAGACCCTCTGATTCAATGTTATGTATTTTGTGTCTAGCAGGCACTTGTTTTGCCCAGTATGGCAGTAGGGGAATGGAGCAGTACTGGGGTACCCCTCGGTTCTAGTAGTGAACAGTATGGAATGCTGCATCAAACTCATCCTTTTTCAAGCCTTACCAATATCTTCATTAAAACTGTGTATGATGACAAGATAATCCACTAGAGCTGTGTTTTACAATCAGGGTTCCTAGGAACCCTTGGGTTCCCCGGGGATCCCTAAAGGGTTCCTTGAAAGTTTCAGGTTATTTTAAAATTGTACCAAATACAGAAGAATTTACAATGCATCTGATCTCAGATGTGCTATTAGAGAGGGTTGGGGTTCCTTACAATGCATAAGATCTCAGACGCACTATTAAAGAGGGTTGGGGTTCCTTACAATGCATCTAATCTCAGACACGCTCTTAGAGAGGGTTGGGGTTCCTTACAATACATCTAATCTCAGACACGCTATTAGAGAGGGTTGGGGTTCCTTACAATGCATCTGATCTCAGACACACTATTAAAGAGGGTTGGGGTTCCTTACAATGCATCTGATCTCAGATGGCTATTAGAGAGGGTTGGGGTTCCTCAGAATTTTACATAGGGTTCCTTAACAAAAATTTTTTGGAAACTACTGCACTAGAGAATAATAATAAGATACAATTAAATAAGTATACAACCATCAATTCAATGTTGTGGAGTAATGCTATCACTTGGTTATGCACAACACTTTACAGCTGCCGTTTTTCTGGAACAGAAGGGTATAGTACACAAGCATACAGTATTAAGATAAGTGCACCAAGGATTCTTACAATGGCACCAATTACATTTGAAGAGTTACACTAATAAGCAGACTGATTGTAGTGGAACAGAAGGCATGGCAAACAGTAACATGCACTGTGTCTGATAGCACACATTGCCGATTTATAATGGAGTTAGATTATGCGTACAGCATGTTATATTATATTAACATAGACTATTAGGAAACTGATTCCCAGCTTTACAAAAACCTTATGCATTTTTAGTTTTTGGTTGAGCAATTCAAAGAGCCTCAATCCTGTATAAATAAAAACATAGGCACTGTGCTAAATGCAAAAAAAGTATAAACTAAAAAGACACAGGGACATATATCAAGGCAAAACAGATGTAATTCTGGGGCAAAAACACAGCTCTTAATGTATCAAAGAATAAAATACTATTGATTTGAATAAGATGTTTTTCTTTTACACATGGCAGTTTTTATGCCCAGAATTGCACCACTTTTGATACGGGCCACAGTTATTTGCAGCCTATTGTAAAAAGCTTTGTGTTAAAATATACCATTTTTCTCTGTAAACAAACTGTAATTTTCAAATAAAAAGCAGCTACACAGCATCATCAAGTATCGTCATACGCTGAGAATCATTTAGTTATTTGTTTGACACACTCTAAAAGTGGCTCAATTTGACTTTAACTACAGTTGAAATAATCATTAAAAAAAATACTGTGCTGAGTGGTTATCCCATTTACAAATGGGAAATAATAAGTAAGCCGTAGCAGGTCCATTCCAGATCAGAAGGGACCTTCTGGAGGGCACTTGCCCAACAGATGTGACTGGGTATGTTTAAAATGTTTCTGTTTGGATTGAACATGGCGTTAACTTAACGCAACATTACATTAACGCTCGACCAGGGCTGATATAGGCACCTGTTTTTCTGCCCTGGTGTCCAATTCCTTTATCCTAAGCCCATTGTTTTACTGACAGAGCATACCTGCAGAGTAAAATTGCTGGCTTCTCTTACTTCCATTTTGCAGCACACATAATCACAGGGCGGGAATGTTCCGGGCACCACAAGCAGTATTGTTCTGTCAGAATGGCACGGCACTCCAGTTGCAAGCATGAAGGATTCACTTATCTTATATGGGGCACACATGGGTGTCTGCCAGGAACGTTATTAGATTTGTTTGACTTCTGATAGGAATTTGTTATATTTCTATCTGGATTGATATCTATGTGTACTTTGGATTAATATTTTCCTGTTAGGGTGTATGTTTAACAATGCATCTTCCAATTGGTGTCATCAAGGAACTGAAGTGTATTGTTTTCTTTGTACAGTCTTCCAGCAGAATGTAGTTGAATCTCATACAACACAGGAATTTAAAACTGCTAGGGGTAGACACAGAAGTATACCACTGTAAGTTATAGAGACTTCCAGGAATAAAATTCACTGTAAGGCTTCACAGTAGGTAGAAGAATGGCAGTCTAGGTGCATAAAACAAGAAACAAAGAAGTCCAGAGCAACATCCAATGTGACAAGAATACACAGTGAAATACCTATATATCTCTTGAAAAATGGGTCATTTAGTTAAGCCTTTGGCTAAAGCGTATAAGCCTGCGAGCCACTTTCAAGGCATGACCATAATATCGCAGGTCCTAACACTAACTGATTAAAATTCTTATTTTCCTCTATAATTAGAGATATATAGGTATTTCACTGTGTACTTTTGTCACATTGGATGTTGCTCTGGACTTCTTTGTTTCTTGTTTTATTAAATTAGCCCCGCCCAGTAGCACTCCTTTTGACACACACACACACACACATATATATATATATATATATATATATATATATATATATAGTGGTAATTTGGGGGGGTTTCTGAGAGCTTGCTGGGTATCTGTGTGTTTGTTAACTTTGTCCAGCTGGTCTAAGCTGTTTTGGAGGTCAGTTGCTCCTCCCACCCAGGGTTTAAAGCTTGCCCTTCCCCACTGTCCAAGTAAGCAGGTTTTCTTTTCATGCAGTTGGTTGCGACAGGTTCAATGCCAGGACCATCCTTCCTCTAATTATAGAGGTAAATAAAGATTTTAACCAGTTAGTGTTAGGACCTGCGATATTATGAAATGGGGGAGCTTGAGAAAGGACCATAAGGTCTGAAACGTTGCTTCTTTTTTTCCGTGATTAGCCCCTGATGCCTGTGTTACTTCATTAAATTGTATTTTTTGAATTTGTGAGTGCTCCAGATTTTTTGATATTGGGTATTTATCTATTTTTTGTTGCTGGCCGCACTGTGAGCACCACGACTGATCAGATAATTTTTTTCCTTTTCCTTTTTCCCTTTGAGTGCCCTGAACATTCTTGAGATATATATATCTGTTAAACTAAAAGACCATTTTATTTAATAGATATCTATACATATATATTTAGGCACTGACCGTGTATAAGTTTCACTGGATGTGCACTGAGCTCTGTCTGTGTTTCATGTTCTATCTCTGGTTTTAAATATATATATATATATATATTGTGGTAATTTGGGTGGGTTTCTGAGAGCTTGCTGGGTATCTGTGTGTTTGTTAACTCAGTCTAGGTGCACTAAGTATTCCTTACTTGTCAAGTGGTTTCCATGTTTCACCAAATATATACAGTATACTGTACATGACTAAACATGATAGAACAAAATACATACAACTTGAAATAATGAACATTAATACTAATGATTCTAGATATCTAAGATAGAAGCAGACAAGGTAACCAGTGCAAGGTATGACACAGAGCTGACACTAGCCATGCATTATGTTGCATGGTGTATTTCAGTAACCTTAGCAGAATGTTAAAGCGGCATTTTTACCTATTTGGACACTTTAAATAAGCACTCAACCCCACCACCAAAAAGAGGTTCTCAGGTATTGTTGGAATGTCATGGTTTAAACAACGGGTGCTCAACTCCAGTCCTCAAGACCCCCAAGAGGTCAGGTTTTTTTGTTTCGTTTTTTTTCCACAAATCTTTTTATTATGTTCATTTTCAGCATACAGGCGATCAGCTTTGACTTTTCCAGTTACAATCATAATGTATCACCTATGTTTTATATACAATGTTTACAATATTTTTCAAACTCAAATCATATCTATTTTAACTTTGAACTCTAACGCAACTTGCCGTGTTGGTATTTTCACTCTCTTTCTTCTTTCCGTCCCCTATCTAGTCCTTTTATCCTATACCGTCCTTTGTCTTCATGTCTCTGTCCTCTAGGAACCAATCCCACCTCTGACGGAAGTCCCCCATTGTACTGTTCCTGTCTATGCATTTTAAGGATATCCCTGCTTCAACACAGGTGGCTCAATCAGTGGCTCAGTCAAAGACTTCTATTGAGTCACTGATTGAGCCATCTGTGGTGAAGCGGGGATATCCTTAAAACCGACCTGTTGGAGGGTCTTGAGGACTGGAGTTGAGTACTGCAGGTTTAGATGACAAGCAACCGTGTCCACCAAGCTTACTCTCCTCACTTTAAAGGAGTTGTGTATGTGATGCTGCTACTTAGTATAAAACTCAATTGGTACTTAATAATACTCAGCAACTGACTATAAGAGAAATAATCAGTAATATATCATTTTCTGTTATTAAAAAATAATGCATACCTAGTCAACACAAAGAATACTTTAAATTATGTGATTCACAGTGAATATCCAGAAGCCAAGTCTATATCTCAACCTCATCTCCTCTCAACCATTTATGAAATAACCTTTCCGTTTGACAGTTCACTTCATATGCATATATTATTAAGAGGATTATAAAACCGACATACATACCCAAAATTAAAGTAGGCCAATTAGTAATTCTTGCCTTCAATCCCTGATGGAATATTTCATGAAGAAACATTATGGTTTCACTGCAAGAGACAAAAGATAGAATTAAATACCACACACACACGCGCGCACACACACACACACACACACACACGCACACGCACGCACGCACACACACGCACGCACACACGCACGCACACACGTGAACACAAGAATCAATTCAAAGATCAAAATGAAAAACTGAATTATCACCAGGATAAACATAACTCAAACAACTGAGTCAATTCCCTTTGTTTTTTTATGTATAAAATCATATTAATAATACATAGGCTTGTGAAATCATGAATAATGAAGTTCATAAAGACTACCTCAATGCTTTATTCTGTCAGTGCAGAATGCAAAAAGATAAGATAAGTTCAAAGTTCATCATCTATAAAGGTCAGGTTTAATTAGCCTCCTTTCAATAAATCAGACACAGCTTGTGATTTTAAGGGTGGTGTTGGTTATGAGATTAAATGATCCTTGGGATATACTGCATGAGAATGAGAAAGAATTCAAAATTATGTCTTTAATAAATAACCATTATTTTGTTTTTTTTGTTGTTCCTTAAATATAGATGGCGTTATATCCCAAGATAATTTTGGAGCAATAGTGGGGCTGCTGCCAGAATCACTCTACTCTTTCCTAGATCTGTCTCAGCGTCTCCCCTCATGAAATCCCTATCCTGGCTTCCGATCAAATCCCGCATCTGACACCCCATTCTTCTCCTCACTTTTAAAGCTTTACATTCTTCTGTCCCTCCTTACATCTCAGTCCTAATTTCTCGCTATGCACCACCCCGACTCTTGCGTTCTGCTCAAGGATGTCTTCTTTCTACCCCCTTTGTATCTAAAGCCCTCTCCCGCCTTAAACCTTTCTCACTGACTGCCCCGCACCTCTGGATGCCCTTCCCCTCAGTACCCGACTAGCACCCTCTCTATCCACCTTTAAGACCCACCTTAAGACACACTTGCTTAAAGAAGCATATGAATAGCACTGTGGATATTCTGAACACATGATACATAAAGCTTGGCCCCTTGCAGACGCATTTACCAGAACTCCCTCCTACTGTCTCTGTACGTTCTACCTACCTACCAATTAGACTGTAAGCTCCTCGGGGCAGGGGCAGGGACTCCTCTTCCTTAATGTTACTTTTATGTCTAAAGCACTTATTCCCATGATCTGTTATTTATATTATCTGTTATTTATTTGATTACCACATGTATTACTACTGTGAAGAGCTATGTACATTAATGGCGCTATATAAATAAAGACATACAATACAATACAATACAAGACAAGTTCACTTTGCGCTGCTTTTGCCCTGTGTGTCCCAGTATGAGATTCAAACAATGTCTATACATATTATAATGAGATGTACAGTATCATGTTTTGTGCGGATATTGCTCCATTTTACCTTTACAGCTGTGCTAAAATATATCCTGTGGTTGAGGTGGCATAAACCTTTCTGTACAATCTGCACCAGATATAAGAATCTGCAGAAACAACCTTCTTACATAAGCTGCCATAGAGAGCAGCAAAGGGAGCTGTAATAGAAATGGCAGGACTATTAAGTAGTTTAATTAATCTGGTACTGCACATGTGGCTACGGTCTGACTTAAACATATCAAGAAATGTTTTTATGGCCTGTTAAATCCTTGGCCAGGGGGTTTATGGGACTGATAGAATGTTTTGCCAGAGATGGGATTAAATTATGGCTCTGCTGACACTAAAGAAAACAGGACACTTTTAAAGGTACTTTCAAAGAATTCCGGGAAGGATTCCACAGAGTGCCAAGGGGCGAGACCAAGCCTACCGTTCACAAATATGAAATATGAAGATATCATGGACTTGACACCTACTCTGAAGTATACCAGATAGATATTTATAAATAATGCAATTAAACAAATCAAATTATGCAAAGCCCTTCATAGTTACATAGTAGATGAGATTAAAAAAAGGCATACGTCCATCAAGTTAAACCTATGCTAAATTTAGATGATAGATACTTATCCAATATTTGTATTTACAGTATATTGATCCAGGGGAAGACAAACAAAAACCCCAGTGAAATATCATCTAATGATATCTCATAAGGGGAAGAATAAATTCCTTCCTTACTCTAATAATGGCAATCAGATTACTCCCTGGATCAAGATTCTTCCCCTGTTTACTTATTTGGTATATCCCAGTATACCTTTTCTTTCTAAAAAGATGGCCAAACTTTTTTTTTTAACATATCGATTGTATCTGCCATCACAGTCTCCATGGGTAATGAATTTCACATTTTAACTGCACTTCTTCTCTCCTCCAACCTTAAGGGATGAACCTGTGTCATTTACACGGCCCTTGGGATGAATAGTTCTTTTGAAAGCTCCTTATATTGTCCCTGAATATATTTGTATATAGTTATCATATCATCTCCTAGATGCCTCTTTTCTAATGTAAACAAATCTAATTTAGCCTCTCCTCATATGTCAGATTATCCACACCTTTAATTAATTTGGTGGCTCTTCTCTGTACTTTTTCTACTTCCATATTGTCTCTTTTATGGACTTTGCTCTCTATGCAAACCTCAAGGTAATTAATAAACAAGTTAAAAAGCAAGGGTCCCAGTATGATCCTTTGTGTCTCGGAGGTGGATAAGGGACAAATATCTATTTGTTGCTCAAACTAAGGGGCAAGTTTTTTTAAAATAAGTCTTGTTACATTCAGCAAACTCGGTTGGGTCTTTTGACATGTGTCTAAGTATTATGGCCATAAAGTTATGAGACCTTTTATATATGTAGCTGAATACATGTCCCCCTCTTACCTCTGGGCTACGGGAGGGGGATGGCTGGCGGGACACCTCCGGTAGGCGCTGCGACTGTGGGAGCGAGTGGATGGCTGTCGACGGCAGTGGGACACTCGTGGGAGAGATGCAGGTGCGCGCTAGTGCAGGGAGAGCTCCGGTACTTATGGAGGCTCCACGGTGGGATGCCAGTAGGGTGCTGCCATTTTAGGTGTGTTGAGCACACGCGAGTTCTGGAGGCGGCCATTACAGTTATATCCCGCAGGGGGACTACAATTCCCAGCAGCCCCAGAGGCTGCTAGATCACCTGGCGCAAATCAGCCAATAGGGAGCCAGGACTTCCCCTGCAACAGTTTTGCTACGTTTCACACGCTTGCAGCCAAGCAGTCAGTTGGAGCCCAGACAGAGAAGGGGAAGGTAGGGTCTGAGTGTCAGTGGCACTCAGACTAGGCCCTTAGGTCCCAGATAGACCCCAATCAAGTGAGCTTGTGGTTGCTACAGGGAAGGCCCTAGATAGGGACGCTTCTCCAGTTACTGAGTAGTGTCAGGGACACAGAGGAAGACGCCGCACGGTGATTGCGGCCTGTGGTCTTGGATCAGACCCCCTACATACAGAGACTCTTAAAGGTAGACCCTCCTACCGGAGACCACCCAACGCAGAGGTGGACACCATCTTGGACGGTGACGTCTCTGGATCAGCGGATCCCCATTGCAAAGTCGGCCACACCGAGTACTGGAGTACTCGGCAGGTACCTGACAAAGTGCACCAACAACTCACAGGGTAGCGCTACTCCCTACACTCTTGGGTGGGCCCGGAAATTGGGGAAAAGTACATCAGGGTATTGGTGCCTAACACCTAATGTAATTTGGGGACACCCATTGGCGGTACAGAGTTGGGGGTTGTTATACTGTGTGGTACAGGGTACTGTTTATGGTTCATAGTAAAGGTTGGTATTATATATACAGACATGTGTGTGTATTACTGATATTGTTCCTGGGTGGGGCTTATCATGCTGCGTCAGGATCCCTTTCAGGTGGAGGCGCTGCACCAAGGTGGACATCTGATCATCCCAGGCTCCCAGTGGCGGAGGCTCTGGCCTTCTGTGAGCCAACAGGTAACAGCAGTACCAGTAGACTCTTTAGTAAGGGGAAAGAGAGCTACATATATTGAGCCAACTTTTAATTGAGGCTCTGCATCAATCTCTTATTTTAGTCTTTATCAATTGTATATGCTTTTGCCTTTAGATCATAGATATATGAAGAATAGAAGGAATTAGAGGAGGAGTTACTTAATGGAAAAATGACATTGCATGCAGGGCTTTCTGTATTTCTATGCTTTTTGTGACACAAATCTGTTCCCAAAATAGCTAAAGGAGTGAGAAATGCAGTCAAATAAAAACAAGACACGAGCAAGGATGGTCAAAAATAGAGAAATATATTCAATATAAATAACACATTGAAGCAAGATCAGTCAAAAGTACTCAAATGATCACACTATATTTATACAATGTGTACAGGATAATACAATTGTAAACAAACAAATCTGAAGATTTAATAAAGGATAATGACTTACAAAAAAAGTAATGGATGTATAGGAGGCTGTTACCCTAGTGATGAAAACTCAACGTTTTAGGCTAAGGATCGCCCTTTATCAGACTCTTGATAAATTATATTATCCTGTACTCGTTGTATAAATATTCTACGATCATTTGAGTACTTTGGACTGTGATCTTACTGCAATGTGTTATTTACATTGAACATATTTCTCGATTTTTGAACATCCTTGCTGGTGTCTTGCTTTTCTTTGACTGCATTGCTCATTCTTTTGGCTATTTATGTATTCATGATAGGAATGAGAGATACCATCTGAGCAAACATCACACTATATATTTTAATTACATATATATTTTCACATTTGGTTAGTTTCCCATACTATACCAAGTGGAGACCAGGCAATGTTATTATTTTATCTTTGATCTAATAGTAATCTGTTACCAAACATATCTCTGTCTCACCCATGTCTGTTAGCATCATTCTCCGACTACAATACATGTAATTACTGCCTCACTGCCTTTTAACTTCTTAAAAGTGATTTGTTGAAGAAGATACCCTAGTGATTTGTAGAAGAAGATAGCATAGTGATTTGTAGAAGAAGATAGCATAGTGATTTGTAGAAGAAAGCATAGTGATTTATTGAAGACGATAGCATAGTGATTTATTGAAGACGATAGCATAGTGATTTGTAGAATGTAACAGGGTATGTCCCATAGCACCATTCTTTCCCCATGTTATCCCTGTTATGTAAGTCCTGTTAGCTGCAGGCAGTAACAGGTTAAATCTATGGCCTCCTTATGCCCCTCTTGTAAGTGATGGAAGTAAGGTGGTGACTCATGGCTTGTGTAAGCCTATCAGGGATAGGTACAGTCCATGAGCCTGCCCTTTCTTGAGTCTTCCCAGTGGGTGTAACGCATTCAGGCATTCAGGCTTCGAAAAACAGCCCATAGGGTCCATATCTGGATAGTAGTTATTTTACCCATTAATGCAGCGGTGCGCAAACTGGGGGGCACGCTCCCAGAGATTAACTGCAGGGGGGGACACGGCGTTTACAGAGGCCCTGCGCTTCCCGAAAGCACTTAAATTAAGTGCCTGGAAGCGGCGATGGCCTCTGTAAACCTTACTTACCATGGTTCAGCCGGCATCAGGAGACGCGTTGCCACTGTCAAATGACGGAGTCATATGACGTCACGTTGCTATGGCAATGTGACATCATGATGCCCAGACGCCGGGAACCAAGGTAAGGAAGAGGAAGGGAGCGGAGCGCGGAGAGATGGACAACCGGCAGGGGGGCGCAGGGGAAAAAGATTGTGCTCCCCTGCATTAATGTACTGTATGTAACTATGTAACTACAGTATGTATGTGTTGGGGGAAGGGTTGTTGGGGGTAGAGGAGGTAGGTTGTAGGGTTGTTGTGTGTATTTTTGTTTATTGTGGGTAGGGGGATTGGCTGAAGGGGGTAGAAGCCCCCAGGGATGAATGTTTAGGCCAACGGGGTGGTAGCGGGAGGGGTTAACCCCTTCATTAACTTGGCGGGATTAACTGCAAAGGTAATTGTCACGGGAGACCAGGCAGTTTACACCTTTTTAACCGGGATCATTCACTGAACAAAACAAGGTAATGAAATAAATTGTAGTTTATTCTCACAAATTCGCTTACAGACTATGATACACAAAATACAGACAGGTGCAGGGAACTCTAACTAAGAGTTTTACCCTGACCGGGACTTAAATCGGCGTGAAGTTGAACACGCCACCATTCCCTTCTCTTCTGAGAACTTGGACTTTTCTTGACCGCGAGCTACCACGGATCCTCTGGAACCGAAATCAGCATCAAATCACAGCCGCGACCGCTGCATTTGATTTTGAGAACTTGGGGGTCTATGCACTAAGCAGCGCTAAATTGCATTCGCCAGGGGTTCGAATTCGCCATGTTTTTGGCGTGTTGCCCTCGCTGTATGCAGGAAGGGCCGAATCTCTGGCGAATGAATGCGCCACCACCATTTGACAAGATGGCGAGTAACCGGTGGCGAGACAGTCTGCCTGGCGAGAAGCTGCCGAGAAGCCATCCCCTGCCGAGATGTGTCTGCAGCAGAGAGATCCGCTGCTCTCTCTGCGCAAACATCGGCACATTAAAAATTATTTTAAATACAATTTTATTCAGTGTACATGTGCAGGGGGTCTCCGGAGCTGAACCGCATTGGTTTCAGGTCCGGGGACCCCCTGCTTCCCGAGATACAGGCACCTGTAAATACAATAAATACATAGAGCACTCACCCATGTCCGACTGCCACGATGAAGGCCATCCTCATATTCATCACCGTCCATGCCCCTCCAATGCTGCAAAACATGAACAAGAATAAAAACAGCCAATGTAATGTCCCCTAACCCCTTCATCACCATCAGTCATTAAGGGGTTAACCCACCCTCTTATAGGCCTAAGACGTCACATTGTCGTCATATGGTTCACACGGCCCTGATTGGGCCGTGAAAACCATGTGATTTTGGGGGGGGGGGATTAATTTTGATGACGTCCTTTAAAGGCAATGACGCCAGCCAATCAGAATGGCTGTGCTTCAATTGCCTTTAAGATGACGTCATTAAAAGAAAGATGGCCGGCCTCACATGGTACTGTAGCCAATCAGAGCGTGGGGCTTAACCCCTTCATGACCGTAGCGATATTAACCACTAAGGTCATGAAGGGGTTAAGTGCACCCGCAACCCCCCCGGAAGCCCTAAACAAACAAACAAATACCCCCTTCACCCACCCCCGCTACCCACAATAAACCTGGCACGGCTGGTTAACCCCTTCATTACCTTAGCGGTTAGCCGCTAAGGTAATGAAGTGGGCTTTAAATGCATTTTTCCTGACTCGGATGCATGCTGGGGGGCTCCGGTGCTGGTATTAATGACTATCAGCTCCGGAGACCTCCGGCATCAATCTCAGGCAGGAAAAAGGCCTGATTTTTTTCTAAGTGCCGTTCCGCCGCTCATCCGCAGCCTCTCCCCAGCAACTTGCCTACTTTTTGGGGCGAGACGGATTGCCGTGAAAAACGCCATTCTAGAGTGGCGCAAAGCTACTCGCCACTACTAGAATTGAGTGGGGTTGAAAAAATGGCTAGTTGCGGCGCAAAGTGCCTTTTCGCCGCGTCGATGGCAGAAAAAAAAAACGCCAAAAAAATTGGCTTTTTTTTGCTTTTCGACAAGTTTTTGCCCCTTACTGAATCGGGGTATGCATTTTTGGCGCAAAACGGGCGAAAAGTGCCTTTGCGCCGCTTACTACATGACCCCCTTGGTCGCAAAAAGAATCTGGCAGGCTTTCCTGGCTTGAAATCGAAGCTGGTTGCTCTGCTATTTGCGCAAGAGCAACTTTGAAAAGCCCGCCCGCGCTCTTACTACTGGGAATCCCAAATCTGATTGGCTGAGACATTTCTTATAGTACAGTATTCTGAGTTTCATTCATGAAACTCAGCAGCCAATCATCGCGTGGGAACTTTTTCAGTAGCCAATCAGGGCCAAGCCGGTATGAAAAGCCGGGTCAGTGGGAAATATGAAATTGCCAAGGGACATGTGCAAGTTTGCCACCTCCGTCACTGGCTATCGCAATGCCACCCGCTGGGTCAGGCTCCACTATGTCTGGTAGAGCAAATGGCAGCCCGGACGACTGCCATTGTTCCCTGGAACTGGTTACTTGAGCCCTTCCCTGCTACCCAAATGGCTTTCACACCTTTGGCATCTCTGGCTATTTTGAACTCCAATGACCAGCAGACTTACCGGCGCCTATGGGTTAGCCCTAGTCTGTTTGGGCATCGGTTCCAAAAGTTCCAAGACATTACAGTACACAACAGTACATTACAGTATTAACACAGTATTAATAAAATATAGTTTAATACATCCCTAAGTCTCTGGATATGGGGAATAGAATAGAAAGATGTGTTTTTATTCCTATCAGCCGTTATTCTCCAAACACTATCTTTTGGACTTAGCCTGGACTCTGAGAGTCCCCTCACAACCTTATATATGGTTTGAGCACCCACAAACCCAATACAGGTTCTGGGCTACCTGGGCACTAACTGGGGTACCCCCCTTAACCTGGGGATCCCCTAAGCTATAGGGACACTTATTCATCCTTGTGCCCCATTCACCTTTCTGGACTATGCTGAAGCAGGGAACCTTAGCGGTGAGTCGCTCTTGCATTTTCAAGGGGAGATATTGCCGGGACAATGTGCCTACATGTATCAGAGAATCAGGCATGATTTCTGGGTACATTTTTAGGGGAACCGACAACTCCGGTCCCAAATTACCTAGGCACATTTTGACAACAATTCCTCTGCAAAACCCCCCTTGAAACTCATCCCCTAGCAATCCCTGCTTGCTGGCATGCCTGGAAAGGTAAAAACACAAAAAATACTTTATTTACGCAAAGTACAGTTGAAGCATACAGTGTTAATGGGCTCAAGAACTAACTCTCTTGAACCCTTATACTCTGATCAGGGGTAACCAAAAACGGGCTTAACCACCTTTATTTGAGAGCCTGATTACCCCCTACGTCAGAGAAATGAAGGGGTTAACTCCACCCGCAACCCCCTGCAAGGCCTAAACACCCACCAAGGGACAAATACGACCTTCACCCACCCCCGCTACCCATAATAAACGTGGCACTGGTAGTTAAACCCTTCGTTGCCTTAGCGGTTAGCCTCTAAGGTAATGAAGTTGCCTGTAAATGCATTTTTATTGCATGGGATTCATGCCGGGGGTCCCCGGTGCTGATATTAATGGGTATCAGCTCTGGAGACTCCCAGCAACAATCCGATGCAGGAAAAAAAGCTTTTTTTTTTCCCTAAGTCCTCTCTTGCCACCTTCTCAGCAGGTTCTCCCAGCCCCAAGCCAACTTTTCCTGGCGCGAGGATTTTGTGAGAAACTCACCATTCTAGAGCAGCGATTAGCCTCGATAAAATAATCAAGGCTAGTAGAATTGCACGAGTTTCAGAAACTGCCGATAAGTGGCTTATCGCCCGTCACCCGGCGATCTGTTTTGGACCGCTGAAAAAATGGGCGTTTTGTGCCTTTGTCGCCCACTTATCGAGGCTTAAAGAATAGCAGTAGGCATTTTGGGCAAAAAGGCCTCGACAAGTGGGTTATGAAGGCTTATAGACTAGGCCCCTTGGTATTACTCCCATGACCTGTGTTCCTGATCTATGATTTCTGGATGATAGTTTGCAGGTTAGAATCACATGAGTTTCATTGACTTACTTCTTTGTTAAAGTGGAATATAAAACTTTGTATGTGTTAAAATGAGTAATTATTGACTGGTGAGATGGGCAATTTGTGTATCTAGGTGAACTTTTAAAATCCCTGTCCATCAATGCCCCTCCTGGTTGTCATTTGCACTGGAAATGTCTGTGTTATGATGGTCCCAAACCACAGGTGACATGACAAACAAAATAATTCACCAGAACTCACCAGTGTACATCTGCGTTGCCCCAAAGGCAGACAGCCTGATGGGGGCTCCCCAAGAGCTTCACCCCTCTGCACAGGACCAGCGTGCTAAGGGTTAACATTTGCTTGTACTTTGTGGAACGTCAACCCCACCCACTGGAATGTTAATGAGCGAAGAGGACACAAAGATCTTTTGTTCATAGCTGCAACCAAATCAACCACCCCAGTGTACATCTGCGTTGCCCCAAAGGCGGACAGCCTTTGGCACAGCCGAAGGGCAGCCAAAGGGTGTGAGCCATTTGCTGCTGTTCGCTGCTGTTTGGTGATGCTAAAGTGATGTTAAAGCTGCTCTATTTCAATTGGAAAATCACAAGCCCTTTATCCCCTGTACCCAATTTTCCAACTCTATCTGTCCATGAAATGTCTGTGAATTGACTGTTTAACCCTGTTCTTTTAATGTAACCATGTATTTTAATAAATAATAATACACTCATCCCGGTGAGTTGTTGAGTGCTTTCATCTGAGTTTTTGCAGTCCAGCCCATCCTTTGTTGCTCTTATGTATTTTAATAACTCTGTGCCCAGGATATACTTGAAAACGAGCAGTAACTCTCAATGTATTACTTCCTGGTAAAACATTTTTATAAATAAACAAAAGTAACATAAAACAAATCAATCAGCAGAGTTCATTTTAGCGACTTGGGGACACAAAACTATGTTTCCTGGCAATCTATTTTGTATATGCGATTACAGTTTTTAATTTCCTTTCAGACTTCCAACATCCCCAACAACTTTTTACATCCTCATTAATGCAGTGAATGAAGTAGCACTCCAAGAACATGTGTTACAACTATGGAGAATGACAGCTGCAAATCAAGGCATTTTTTGGGCCTCTCTCTCAGATCTATTTCGGGTATGGATGGAGTTAGGTATGACTTAATTAAGGTTGATGCCGAGAAATAAGTGTTAAAGGGGACGCAATTACATGGGAGTTATATAATTTAGGCTGCAATGAGCTAATTTGTATGTCATTTGGGAATCAGTCATTACAAATAACCCCATGCTTTAGGCCCACCTCTACAGAGGTCCGTTATTGACCTAAGTCACCACCTTGAAGGGCGTTGCATTAAGTACAGATGCAGCGGCCATTATTTGAACAAATCACGGCGCCGTTTTCATGTGCGCTGCTGTATTCCACGCAGCATTAACACGGCCAATCGCCCCAAGCACACGTGTTTATCGCGGTGGTTTTGTTTGAATTTCATGGATTCTGTTTTCGTATCCGTGGCAGAAATGAATGAATTCTGTGTACAGTACTGTGCTACTGTGTCAATTTCAGTGTTTAACACTAAAATGCCATTTTCTGCACTGGCGTCTTAAGGCGGGAAAGTTGGAAGAAATCACGCACCATGACATGGGTATTCCGAGGTATACAACGTGTGAAGTGTTCGAATAACGGCCGCTGCATCTGTATAACAGCCGCTAGTGTAAATGATATGCAAAAGAGGTGTTACCTCCAACAACAGGGGTCTGGTATTGTTAATAAAGGGATTTTACCTGACGTTGGTTAGATCATACCTAAAGGTGGCATTACTTCCATCTAGACCTGAAAAAGAACACACCTGAGATACCTGAGAAATCTGCACATTTTAATCATGTGAATACACTTTGCATGCACTGATTAGCATATTTCCAAGGTATTGCAGATATGTTCCTTTTTGTGCATGGGTATCTCTCCACTCATTGCATAAAGGCATGCCTGGGGAGGTAGAAAAATCACTTGGGACTCGAGTAAAATAGTTTCTCTCGTAACGCCACCTTTAGGTAAGACATGCTTAACACAAGCCATGTTAATTAGATATACTGTGCATCAGCCGTTGTTTTTGAATGTCATTAGGTTGTTATATCAAATGTCCAAAAGTGGTTTGTAAAAATGTTTACGTATTCGTAAAGTGCTTGAAAATGAGTAAAATATTGAGTAAAATTGCACATTCTGCAGAGAATGTGCAGTTTCAATCCGCACCATGAAATAGGGCTTTTGCTGGAGAGTGGGCAAAAAAACAATATAGGACCTGTATTGCTCCACTTTGTTCCCTATTATGTACACCACCAGATCTCGGATATCCAAACCTCATTGTTTAAAACCTGCACCAATATAAGAAACTTCGTATAAACAATTATAGACAGCACTCTAAATAATGAATATAAAATCATGAAGTACAGGGTGCAAACGGAACAAAGTGGGCCCAAACAACCCCACTGAAGATCATATAAACCAAAACAAGGGCTCCAGCACACACTGATTAATACCAGCTGCATCAGCACAGAGACATCCCATGTGATACCTGCCAGGATAGATTGTGTCTAAAAGAAATGGCCTCATTTACTGCAGTGCAGAACTTCAGTAAACATGATAAATTAGATTTAGGCAAAAATATATGTTTAGTCTAGTAGACAACGGTATTATAAATTAATTCTGTTTCTTTTTCAAATCCAATTAACATAACTTTACATTATTATATGTACCAATATTCAATAAAATATCAAACTCAACATTATTTTGTTGCTTGGCATCTACTACAGTGTTTATTTTGCAGTTTATTTAGATACACTTTAAGTTAAAAAGGCATTGAACCACACAGAGAGCTGTTATTTCTTGGCAAGTCTCACTTGTTTCAGTTGGAAATTGCAGAGAATATGTTGTATTAATACTATTGCTTGAAGTGAAATGCACTATTATCGCAAATGAAAGGTGGACAATTGTGAGGGTTAGATCAAAGGAATACATTGGCTTAAAACTGATGCAAAATATACCACCACACTTGACAACTCTTTGTGCTTTGAATATATATTTTTTCTTTTAAAAATCTGTTGTAGAGATAGGTGTCATACTTTTCTATTTCTACTTAAACCCACCAAAGTTTATTCAATCAAACAAATGCATAGAGAGAGGGGGGAAGAGGTGGGGGAGAGGGGAGAGAGACGGGGGGGGGGGAGAGAGGGGGGAGAGAGAGGGGGGGAGGAAAAGGGGGGGGGAGAAAGAGGGGGGGGAGAAAGAGGGGGGGGGAGAAAGAGAGGGGGAGAGGGGGGGAGAGAGAGGGGGGAAGAGAGGAGGGGGAAGAGAGGGGGGGGAGAGAGGGGGGGAGAGAGGGGGGGAGAGAGGGGGTGAGAGAGGGGGCTGAGAGAGGGGGGGAGAGAGGAGGGGAGAGGAGGGGAGGGGAGAGAGGGGAGGGGAGAGAGGGGAGGGGAGGGAGGGGAGGGGAGAGGGGGGGATACAAACCTATTTTACTAGTATTTCAAGTGACTTGTGTACTTCCCCAAACACACCTATATACAACACGTGCAGAGACACCTGTGCATAAAAAGGGACACACCTAAGATGCCAGGGAAATATACTCATTTAAGTCATTTGAATATACATTGCATATCCAAAATTAGCTTGTTTCTCAGGTATGCTCCTTTTTGAGCACAGGTGCCTCTCCACATGTTGTGTAAAGGTGTGTTTGGGGAAATATATACGTAACTTGGGACTCTAGTAAAATAGTCATGTATCTGTGTCTCTCCAGCAGATTTGAAGTTTGTCAGAAAGTTCACCCATCTCTAGTGCAAGGGGACTTTGATCAATTGCCCTCAATTATTATGCTGTGAAAACACTGACCTACATTGTTTTGTTACATGTAGCAACAGTATGTCATACTGGAAACTCATCTAACGAAGACATCTGCTGAAATATGGAACCTTGCTTGCTGCGACAGCATAAGTAATCCAAACGAGACAAGTATGCCGTAGTATAATACATGTACACTCTGACTCAGGCCCTCATTCTCTCCCGTCTTGATTACTGTAACCTCCTGCTGTCCGGCTTTCCTGCCTCTCACCTGTCTCCCTTACAATCTATCCTAAACGCTGCTGACAGAATCACTCTACTCTTTTCGAGATCTGTCTCAGCATCTCCAATCATGAAATCCCTCTCCTGGCTTCCGATCAAATCCCGCATCTGACACTCCATTCTTCTCCTCACTTTTAAAGCTTTACACTATTCTGTCCCTCCTTACATCTCAGCCCTAATTTCTCGTTATGCACCATCCAGACTCTTGCGTTCTTCTCAAGGATGTCTTCTTTCTACCCCCTTTGTATCTAAAGCCCTCTCCCGCCTTAAACCTTTTTCACTGACTGCCCCACACCTCTGGAATGCCCTTCCCCTCAGTACCCGACTAGCACCCTCTCTTCCCACCTTTAAGACCCACCTTAAGACACACTTGCTTAAAGAAGCATATGAATAGCACTGTGGATATTCTGAACACATGATACATAAAGCTTGGCCCCCTGCAGACGCACTTACCAGAACTCCCTTCTACTGTCTCTGTACATTCTCCCTACCTACCAATTAGACTGTAAGCTACTCGGGGCAGGGACTCCTCTTCCTTAATGTTACTTTTATGTCTAAAGCTCTTATTCCCATGATCTGTTATTTATATTATCTGTTATTTATTTGATTACCACGTGTATTACTGCTGTGAAGCGCTATGTACATTAATGGCGCTATATAAATAAAGACATACAATACAATACAATACAATGTACACGTTTCTATTCATTTCACCCGAATGCCCATTCACTTTAATAAGAATAAGGAGCTCCAAACACAATTTTGAAAATCAAACTTCAGGCGCCCAAGTACCATTATTAAAAAGTAAAGACATATTAAATGTATTTCCAGGAAACATACACTAAAATAAACATTTTGGGAGACCAATTATAAATGTCTCCCTACAGAACTGGCATACAAATACAGCAACAAGATAATGAAATAATATATTGCCATTACCGTCAATATTTTTTCTTGTGCTATTTTAGTTTTGGTCATCAATGCAGCATCCAGGAGACTTTGATAAATAGAATACACTGATTTTTTTTTACAATTTGTAGGCACAATTTTGTGTTTTTGCCTTGAAATATTATATTCAACAGAAAACTTAGCTAAGCATTTGTAGATGAACAGCCTTTACAGATGTTTCAAAAATACTCAGCGCATGCCTGCCGATATGTACAGGAGTCAATTTGTTACTAACTACTATAAGTGATGTCAGTGCTGATAACCTTGATACATGGTTCTATGACCTAGAATACATGGTCCATGACCAAGCACTGGTTCTTGTGCTGCTCTGTCACTTAGCAGCATTGAATGTTGGTATCTGTAGTTCTGCTACTAACATACAACATTACTAAACACTGGTACTATTGTTACACAGAAAAAAAGGGGGCAGTTCCCGGCACTCAATCTGAAAAATGAATAAATATGAGTAAAGTGTAAAAAGGATTTTACTAGAATATATACACATATACACAGGGCGTGGAAATATTAGACACAGAAACTATTGTCAATGTTAACCGCACGACTGATCAATACAATATAAGAGAAATATAGCCCAGCAGTATATAGTGTAGAATAAAACAAATGGTAAGGGAGAACACTGGGTAAGGGAAGTGATGAGGGGAAGACACGGGAAAAAGGGGAGGAAAATGAAATAAGGGGGGCAACGTTATGGGGCGAAGAACTCCTTCTTCTAGCCCGTTCCTCAAGATCACTAGGATCCAAGGTACTTCACTTACACCCTATTGGGACAAGGGCACCCTGTCACAATGTACAAGTGTACAGATAAAGAAACCAAGCAACCCGATTCTGACCACAGTGTTCTAAATAGCACAGAGAGGGCACTCTAATTGAAGTATCAGCAGCTTGAGATAATGACAATCACCCAATGGGGTGATATATCACACAGTAGAAGGGTACCAAAAAGGAATAAAGTAAATGTGCTGATAACCTAAATAGGCAAAATATGAGGCCAACAACCAGAATCAAAGCAGCACAAACTTGCACAGGCTCCTAAATGCAATCACAGAAATGCTTAGGCTTTAGAACATTATGTGCACCGAACAATCAAAGTCTCTGGAGCAGCAGTGGATACTCTCTGTGCGGTTAACATTGACAATAGTTTCTGTGTCAACTATTTTCCCGTCCTCTGTATATGTGTGTACAGTATAAACTCTAGTAAAATCATTTTTACACTTTACTCATATTTATTCAATTTTCGGATTGAGTGCTAGGAACTCCCTCCTTTTCTTCTGTGTTACATTTAGTTGAAGGAGGGAATAGGGTCCCTCCAGGTTCCAGTCGCACCATATTCATATTTGGCACATATCCACGCACATGAGGGCTGTTTAATCTATATACTTTTTGATAATTACTATTGTTACTTTGCTACTAAATAAGACCAAGAGCCCTCTGTGTGTTTAGGTAAACCAAACGTGGTTGTGGGCTCTAGAGTCTGGCTGGCTACAAAACTGAGGCAAACCCAGTTTAAAAATCGGCCCCATATTTATCAAACAAAAGGAATCCAATTGAAAATTGGACTTTTCCCTTTGATAAAACGGGGCAATTCTTTTACAAAGGTATTGTAGCTGGGAGTCTTTAGTAAATAAACCCATGTTTGTATAAGTCTGAGGGTTTGAGGTGGGGTTTGGGTGTCCTTGTCTATTTCAGACTTCATCATTCTGCATATCATGAGATTATCCCCCTGGGGTAACAAGAATATTTGTGGAAAGTAGAGTTACAAAAAGGAGATGTACACATGTAGGTCATTCTGACCACGAAGGAAGGCATCTATCTTTAGCCAATACACCAAAAAAATGAAAATAAACTACCTTCAATAGGATTTATGACTTTGTTAAATGCAGTATGTTGCATATACAGTATTTCCCAAGTTATGCAGTCAGGATAGTTGTACTGATACAAGGCACCATGTGGAGGTTATGACAAATTTGTTAAGGAATGTGACATAGATGATAAATCATAGAGATTTATGCTACCTGACAGAGGCATATTAAAGTGACAAAATACAATGCTCAGTGGTGCAGAACTTTGCATTCTATGAATACTGACACACACACGCTGGTCCAAATGCATCAAAATAGGAGCGAAATAGCTTGATGCATTGATGTAAGATGAATATGCCTCCAACCCAACTTTGATAAATAGGCCCTTTAATGTAATGTATTGCTTTAGTGATTCACTACAAATGATATAATAACAGGGGTTTTTGTCACATTTGTTGCAAGTCCATTGCTTCTGTGACAGGAAATGGCAGCCATCTTTAGACCGGATTAAAATGCAAATAGAAAATGACATGTTAACTAACCATGCATATTTTCAATTCAACGAGGGAAAACTACTGCCTTAAAATGCAAAGTGGTTCATATTCATGAAGAAAAGGGCAAGCGGTATATTCTACCCAATAGGAGAAAGCTGCATCTGATTGTTTTGCACAGCAGGCACTGAAAATGCATACGTGCATAATATGAAAATAAAGTGAAAATGAGGTTGAAAGGGAAGGAAAAAAAACATTAAAAGAATGTATATATTGCATTGTACTGTAGTAGTTTCATGTCTTTCAGGTCACAGTACTGTTTTATTGTAGGGTCTGCGTAAAGTTTGGGCAGTCTGTGCTCTTTATGTAATAACTGAATGGCACTCTTAATTCTACTGATGTAAAAAAGTCATTGATAAGAATAAGAGCAATAATTACCTGTTGAGAAAAATGCTGCTCACGTCATCATGGCTGATAGGAGGTTTTTTAGAGCTTGCAGCCATTCTCAGGGGCCTGAGGAAGCAGTTTACAAGGATGTAGAGCTGATGTACGTATTCTGACTCGGCCTCAACCATGTTAAATACAATCTGATTCCGCTTCCTCATGCTCTCTGCGTGGGGAGAACATATATAGTCTTGAACAATTGTCTTCCACTTTCTTCTGCAAAGCCAGCCACGCATAAAGCTCTGAACCTACAGTAGAAAGAAAACCACTTAAGGTTAATGATGTTGCAGCTACAGATGCAAAGACAAAGGGGAACCTTTTTGGTTTGTCTTAATGTTATTTTTTCTCAAGACATATTTTAACCAGTTGTGTATGAAGAAAAAGCCTTCATAGCTGTGTGCGGGAACTAAAAGAAGCAGTACGGTAAAAGCAGTGGTATCACATACTTGGATAGCATACGTGGCCACTCTACATAAGGACACTATAGTTAAAGCAGTGGTATCACATACTTGGATAGCATACGTGGCCACTCTACATAGGGGACACTATAGTTAAAGCAGTGGTATCACATACTTGGATAGCATACGTGCCCACTCTACATAGGGGACACTATAGTTAAAGCAGTGGTATCACACACTTGGATAGCATACGTGGCCACTCTACATAAGGACACTATAGTTAAAGCAGTGGTATCACATACTTGGATAGCATACGTGCCCACTCTACATAAGGACACTATAGTTAAAGCAGTGGTATCACATACTTGGATAGCATACGTGCCCACTCTACATAGGGGACACTATAGTTAAAGCAGTGGTATCACATACTTGGATAGCATACTTGGCCACTCTGCATAGGGATCGAGCTACAGGTGCCCCACCACTATTTCTCTACCAATATAGTTTAGGGGGGAGGGGGGATGCCATTGTTCCTTGTAAATGAAAATGCTGCATCTGAATATCTGAACTGGTACTGAAAGATTCTCTATAAATAAGACCGGTAGAAGACAGTGAAGATCATTCTTATCAGCCAAAACCGGGGGCTGGATTGGGCTGTTTTTGGTGAAGGTCAATGGGGAATTTCGGCCCAAATGGCTGCTTTGCTGGATATAAAATATGCCTCAGCTTCCTTTAGAAAAAACCTAGTCCCAGGTTTAAAAATGTTAAAAAAAAAGTTTTTTTAATGCAGAGATCAACGGGGATTGCTTTTGTGTTTTAAACTAGTTTAGAACTTTTTTCCCCTGATGCCTATAAATGCCTCTATTTCCCTAGATAGGTAACTTTAACAGAAGAAACAAGCAGGGGATATACTGAGACATTTACTAGTCTGCTTTTTACATTTAGGCTTCTGGGCTGTGTAAGATGGTTGAAAGAAATGTTTAAAGAAGTCCTTTTACTGCACTTTCAATGTATGCTCCTAAGTAGGACTGCACCTACAACAAATATTTTCTTATACAATTAAAAGGAAGTGAAGATTTAGACTTTTAAAATGTTTAAAAAAAATCGTTGGCATCCAGTTCCATCATACCTTCATGCCACTTCTGCTGTTGGGTTTTGAAAACATCTTACTAAGGTGTCAGATGCATAATTTGCACTTAATATTCAAACCAGGTTTAACGTGGAGTATAAATGTAATTGCTGGCATTAAGGCAGCAGTATGTCTTATCTGGCTTTAGTACCAACCGTAAGCAGCAATAAAAAAAAAATATCATGTTATTGCATTTTCTCTGCAGCAGACTATATACAGGTATATGACAAACGAATATGGACAGGCAGGTATTTTTTATTGCTCATATTAGGGGCACTTCTGTTGTATGAGAGGATCTCATGTTACATCACAATACTGGTAAATGCAGTGCTTCATTTGAAATAGTTGTATGGACCCTTGTTATAAAGGTAGTTTGTTTTCATTCGCCAGCAGATGTTCTCAACTCACATAACACAATATTTTGAGGTCAAGCTTCCGCAAAGGGGATACTCAAGTGCAGGGGTGGGCAACTCCAGTCCACGAGGGCCACCTGCAGGTCAGGTTTTCAGGATATCCCTGCTGCAGCACAGGTTGCTCAGTCTTCAACCGAGCCGCCTGTGTTGGAGCAGGGATATCCTGAAAACCTGACCTGTTGGTGGCCCTTGAGGACTGGAGTGGCCCACCCCTGCACTAGTGTTTGTTACATTTTCTTCCCCTGATGGCAGATCACCTTTTTGATCTTCTTGATGTCCGGGTCCTCATCTTCGTGGTTGTTATGGTAAGGACGCATCCGTTCCTTTGTTTTATTGAGGGCTACAATCTGGTGAAGTAAACGTTCCTGTTAGACAATACCACAGTATTTAATAAGCGTAAAGGACAGGAAGACCAACATTCAATTTATTCTGCACGTTACAATGAGGGGTTCCCAAAATCGAAAAACAAGAAATCACATAGCTAGAAACATGCATCGAAAATATTTGCAACCGTTGTGCACTTTCACCTAACTTCATAAACTTATAGCATGTTCTAAAATGTGAACGTGCTAGTTTAAGACAAACCTCAATTTAATTTCTAGCAAAAGGCCAAAAGGAGGCTAACGGCAAACATAAATTTAAATTTAGTAATGCCCTTCATGTCATTTTTTAATATGCAATTACATGCTCTGCGGTAATCTGCTCTGATGGCTTCTTTATACATGCAAATAGTTGTTTAGTTATATTAGTAGTTTATGCAGATTTCCAGATTATCCCAATGGGAAATAATGAGAAAGAAACAATCTTAGTGAAAAGTGCAGTCTGCCTAAAATGAAAAAGGAAGAACGGCTCATTCTGCTTTCATACACCATCAGCATGGCATCAGCATGGCATCAGCATGGCATCAGCATGGCATCAGCATGGCATCAGCATGGTGAATCAACAAATATCCGAACGGTGAATAAAAAAATCAATCAATAAATGAAGTTTGTCATTTGTAAATGATCTCTGTAGAAGCAACAAGTGTTTGTTCCCCTCAAACACTTTACTGCACATAGTTTTGTCCCCACATCATTCTTCTCTCATTCTCTCTATCATGACCCTTGTACAACCTATAATTTGAGAATACTCTTGACAATGGGCAAAAAACGATGAGATGTGGAAAAAAAAAATACGTGGGGGGCTATGTATAAAGAATTGTTTTTTGAAAATTAATTTAAATTGTGCTTTGTGTAAAAAAAAAAATGTATGACCTAAAATCATTAGGGCCATATGTTGGCACATCATTATTCATGCTCTTCCATAAGTATCAAACACCCCCCCCCCCCACCAAGAAAAAATCCTTACCTTAGCAGATAGTTGCTAAGGTAATTAAGCTGCTTGTATTTTATTTTTATTCATAGTGTGCATGAGCAGGGGGTCTCCTGAGCTGAACTAAGTTGATTTTCGCCTCGGGGACCCCCTGCTTCCCGAGACACAGGCCCCGGTATGGGGTGCCGGTATCCCCGCAATGTTAAAGGCCTCCGGTGACATGACGCAGATAATTTTAACATGGCGGGGATACCGGCACTCCATAACGGGGCCTGTGTCTCGGGAAGCAGGGAGTCCCCGAAGCTAAAATCAACTTAGTTCAGATCAGGAGACCCCCTGCTCACGCACACTATGAATAAAAATAAAATGTAAGCAGCTTCATTCACTTAGTGGCAAGCCGCTAAGGCAATGAAGGGGTTAAGGCAAAAGAGCAGGTTTATATGGGACAGAGAGTGAGAGAAGGGGGTACTTGGCCCTTCACTCAACCCCTCTGCCCCCAATAAACATTACAATATGTACTACCCACCAATTCACAACCCACCCACCCCCTCCTGTGCCCCCACATAAAATTATTTATTTTTTCTGCACAGGGTTGATACTAGAGTCTGGCTGGGGTTCTCGCGTTGTCCCTGCACAGGTATGGGGGTCCCTGGGTGGTCACAGCGGGTTCTGGGGGTCCTCGGTGGTCCCCTCGACTGTCCGGGCGACTCCAGGTGGTCCCCACGGATGTCCTCGAGTGGTCCCCACGGGTGTCTAGGGGTCTTCAGGTGGTTCCCGTGGGTGTCCACAGGCCTCCAGGTGGTCCCCGCAGGTGTACGGGTGCCCCACGGGGTCCTAAGGTGGTTCCCACGGGAGTCTGGGGGTCACCGCTGGCCTGCGGTATAAATCCTGTGCAAAACAAAATAATGCAATAACCCTAACCCCTTATTCACCATAGCGGTTAGTTACCGCTATAGTAATTAAGGGGTTAACCCACCCTCCCCCAATGCTCACCCACCCTACCCAGGGACACCACCCCCGCTACCCATTGATCGGCACAGTGTTAAAGCATGCCCATATAATATGGGCATGCTTTAACACTATAGCAACAACAACTCTGCAGCTGTAAGAATTTGACTTTCTAAATGCTGTGATTATTTGAATTCTTCCAATTCTCAAATACCTGGACTGGCTCTCTCCTGCATCTCACTATGCCCTCCCTATTGCTTTTTCTGTTTACTGTTTCCTCACTCCTTTGTGAGCGTTTCTGTTCTCTGCAAGTTCCCCATTCCCAACTGCACCATTATTTATACACCTCTCTCCCAACAACTTCTTTACCCCTCAATAAAAAACACCCACACAAATCCTCTATTCACACCCTCTATTTACTCCTTCCTGCTGCTGGGGATCTCCCCTAAGCCTGAACAAAGACATACACAACTGATCTCACCCATGACTCCCTGCCATCTCTTACCCTGTAAATGGTGTTAACCTTCTGATTTAATACTGACTAACCTTAAAACTCACCCCACAAGTTAAGCATCCCAACAGCCTGCACTCATGGTTACTGTCCCACACTCAGCTACTCCTACCACCCATTGTGGCCAAGCACTGCCATATACAGCACTTATTCCTTCACCTACTGTCTCTGTAAGTTTCCCATCATACCTCTTAGATTGTAAACTCTTCGGGGCAGGGATTTCCTTTCCTATTGTCTGATTTTGCTGCGCAGAATGTATTATTTTAATTCCCTGTACTGTATTCTTTGTGAAGCGCTGAGTACACTTTTGGCGCTATATAAATAAAGACATACAATACAAATGCGAAAGCTTAGAAGAAAAAAAACAGGCGCAAAATAAAACACAGTATTCCATAGAAAATAAAAACCCTTTACAAATGCCAAAAAAACTATTGATTGTATCACCAAAACAAGCCTCAAATTAAAGACATCCAATTTTAATCTTAAAAATGCCCCCCAAAAATTGATTACTGTACTGTATGTATTGGGGGGAGGCGGGTGGGTGTAATTATTTGAATGTATTTCATTTTTTTAATGCACAGGATTGATACCGCAGGCCAGCGGGGGTCCCCTGGATACCAGCGGGACCACCCGAGGAGACCCAGACACCCACGGGGACCACCCGAGAACCCCAGACACCCACAGGGACCACCTGGAGGCCCCCAGACACCTGTGGGAACCAACCGAGGACCCCCTTGGGGCCCCCAGACACTCGCGGAGACCACCTGGAGGCCCCCGGACACCCGGGGGAACCACCCAAGGACCCCCAGACACCCGCAGGGACCACCTGAGGATTTTGACATGGTGGGGATACCGGCATAACTGGGTCTGTATCTCGGGAAGTAGGGGGTCCCCAGACCTGAAATCAATGACCAATGTGGTTTAGCTCTGGAGACCCCTGATACAATACCGTAGTGTTAAAATTTAAATAAACCCTGTTAGAGGCACGCAGGTAGAGTAACTTACTCAGCCTCTCATACTGCGTGTCTCTTACAGACAGGTAGACCCCGGTAGGATTAACACAGCAGGAACACATGCTGTGTTAATCCGATGGGCCATTTAGTCTGCAGAACACCATCTTGGACCACCACGCACTATAGTGCGTGACTCAACCCGATAAATGGTTGGATAACGGCCGCTGTATACTGTATGTAACACATCAAATTAGTTTTATACATTGGCGCATCAATTTGTTACTCATATGCGTCACTTGTACAACAAAATTGCTTTTAGAAACGCCTTAAACATACAGTACAGTATGTTCCTTTGTTTTATCACAAAACAGCTTTATACATTAACACAGACTGGTAGCCAGGGTAGTTTATACCAACAAGACCTGGCTGACTTATTGATTTATAAAAGAAAGAGACCCAGAATGCATGTATCCTGCTACAATATGTGCATCGTTTAACTTGCCCTTAATTCCTTCTATTAACCAACCTTGAGGGGGTAACTCTATGCTGTCCAAAGCGACCATTCGGGACAATTTTTGTAAAAAAAAAAATCCCCACTGAAGTCAATGAGATTTTCATCTGAAAATTTACCCCGAACAGCCACTTCAGCATAAAAATAATAACCCCCCAAATCTCAAATTGATACACGTGCAGCAAAATAGTGACAAGTACTATGATGCACTGACACAGAGAGACAGAAGATGGAAATTATGCTTTGGAATATTAGTAATGGAGGCGCACACCAAAATAAACATAGATACACTACTAGGTGAACCGTCCCGGCAGAAATTAAACTGCCAACATCCATGCCCTTCGCAAGAGAAGAGCGCACAGCAGCCTTTATACAAATAAAAAAGCTTGTATTCTACATGTTCACATTACATACGGTCTGGTGGGCCCTCCTCTCTTGTGAAGGGCCCGTGGTATCTCACCCATATCAATCTGTGTGCGGCTCACTTCTTTAAATACCTCTGATTTCAGCCTTTCAATCTCAGTGTCTTGATCTTCCAGCTGTTGACGTAGTTGGTTCGCCGCAGTTTTTTCTGTTTCTACAATTTGCACCAAGTGAATATACTTCTGCATTAATACCTCTCTCTCTATCAGGATGTCCGAATAACTACAACACAAAGTACACCATTTGGTTAGTTGTAGCTCACAGTTTCATTGGAGCGGGTTATTGTCAGTTATTTGTAGTTCACACATTTGGACCTAGAATGGGTTAATGTAACTGCATACGGTACACCTGCTTCTATCAATTAGTCTTTTCATCAATTAAATCATGCCTGAAAATTAGGATAATGGAGGGAAAAAAGAAATCTACAGCACGTTCACTGTGTTCAGAAAAAACAGGACCCCTTTTATTTTTTGTCATATCTTGCAGAAAAATCACAAAATTTTCATGAAAACTTGAGCAATTATATGGCTGTCACAGCAGATTATTACATTTAAGAATTATTTGATAATCTAATTAATATTCTTTGGAATTTGGTGACGGCATGATGACCTCATCAAATGCATAGTTACAAAATGGTGTTTAAGGTAGAATATTACACGTTATAAAGTACTTGAGACAGAGCAATAATTACGGTCTAAAACGCTTAGATAAAATGTTTCCTGATAAAGAATGCAAGTGAAAATTAGGTGCGCTAGGGAATCAACACCCCTGATAATAATATCACAATTATCTTATACTGGATATAAAATGGTTTTGATGCCTCTATTTGTGAGGAAGGTGGGTAATGATGGGAGATGGAAAAGGCTCCTGATCCCTGTAGGGATCCCTGACAAAGCCACTTTGCTGGTGAAATGTGTAGTAGGAGGGTGTCACAACACTAAGCAGACCTTCTGGTATTTGTCTCGAGCTGTGCCAGCTCACTTCAGGACTGAACCTGCAGGCTTGGGGAATCCTTCCACGACACATGGACAAGCATCCTATCTGGTGTCTGACAGTCTGACATCACATCCGGAGTCCAACATCTTTTCCGGGTCTCACGAGGAAAGGGGAAGAAGTAGTCAGCCGGAGCAGCCAAAGCCAGGACAAGCAGCTAACTGAGGATCACTCCCAGCCAACTACCGTGGCCCAGCAGAAGAGCGGAGAACATCGACCCCCCCGCCCCCGACGGAAGGACCAAGTGACTGAGTGTCTAAAGGAAGGTGCACAGAAACCCACAATCGGCACACCTGCAGCAGTCCCAATATCAAGGCAAAGTCTCTGTTTTTATTTTTATTGCATCATTGTTTGCTATCCATGTAGTATTCTTGCCATTTTCTATTATAAAGGAATTTTCATTTATTGCTACCCCGCGCCCCTCTCTCTTTTTCTCTTTGAGGTTTTCCTGATAAAGGATGGTCACTAGGAGGACTGAATAAACGGATTAGTAAAACTACGTATCGTTGAGGAGTGGGAGCAGCTGGATCAACGTGTTATCGAATATGTAATAAGATAGTGCCGTTCTCGTCGACGTGAATTTCAGCAAAAGGACATTTTAAAAACGCACAAAGAACAATACTTTGAACGCAAACTTTATAGTAATCCTAGTGATTCAGATTAGATTACAACAGTGTAACATTTATGAGGAACAAAGGAAAAACTCCTATTTGTCGTTTAATGAACCTATCGCAGTGTATCTGGTACTTGTTGACATAGTACCGTACAGTGACATCAATTTAGATAACATCAGTTGATTGTCTATATTGTGCTTCTTTATAGTGTAAATCTACATAACAGAGCTACAATTGTGCACATTTTCATGGGGATTGAGCGAGAAATATATAAGATATGATGAAAAACCGAAAGGGGTCCCTTTTTTCCTGAACACAGTGTATATTAAAAGTTGAGATATGCCAATTATTCACCGGCATTTGACTTTATCCGCACAAGCGAATATTAGCGGCTTGGTTTATATAATTCGCCTTCAGTATCTTCGTTTGAATATATGCAATGCCGCCGGCTGCCACTATTCGGCTAACATTCGATCCACTCTGACATTTGATTTTCCCAGAAGTTCCAGTCCATGAAATATATTTTCAGTGGGTTTTCCTCCTCCTCTTTAAACCCCATATTTCAGGGTCTGGATCTTCTGCGCAAATTGAATGGCAGGTTAAATGAAAGTGTGCAAAATCGAATGTGCTATCCTGAAACTACCATCCGCTCACTCCTAAAACCGTATATGTTAATCAGTATAATGTAATACTTAGGTGCATAGGGAGAAAGACTAAATAAGCGAATGTACGAATTGTGGCCGCCGGCAGAAATGCATAGATCGCTGGAATGTCTTCACATTAAAAAATTCGCCTGTGAACAGAATTTTGCATAAAATGCAGTATATAATTTGCAGATCGAATTTTGACACATTTGCCTATCTCTAATGAAAAGTCAAACTCAGTTATAAAAATGTTCGGTAAGTGTGTAAAGAAAGTGCTATCATATACAACAAAGCGACAGCACCAATTTTTTTTTAATTAAAGGTTGGATTTCCATATGTTAAATGGGTACTGGCTGAGCTGACATTAAATTAGTCTTAGAAATAATCTTGTGTCAGTCTTCTCTCAAATAGATACATTTACTAAAAATAAGTTTCTCTCACATTTGACACAGATACCAAAGGGTGGGATAGGTTACCATAGGTTACCATAGAAGGAAAATTAAACCAATGCCAATTGTAATTGAAGAGCATGAGGTGGAGAGAGGACTGAAGGGCTACAGAGCCCTTTAATATGATTTGCCGGAACAAATGAGGGAGAGGGAGTAGGTGGTACAGTATGATACCTTTTATTGGACTAACAGGTAGTTGATATGTTACATGCTTACGAACCTCTCCGGGTCCTTCATAAAGTATGGCAGAAAATAATTTTATTTATAAGGACCCGGAGAGGTTAGAAAGCTTGTAACATATGAACTACCTGTTAGTCCAATAAAAAGGTATCATACCACCCACTCCCTCTCCCTCCTTTGTTACTACATGGAAGAAACGACCAACACGGCTACCCACCCTCCTTTTCCTTAATATGATTTGTGTTTCAATGATTTAGCACAAACGGCCAAATTCACTTAATGATCACAAGCTGAAGTAGTGTCAGCAAAGCAATGTTTAGTAGATCTGGCTGAAAGCTCAGGATTATCTGTGTGAGACCACACTGCCTTTCCATGCTTTTATCATGTTTGAGGTTTTTTGTTTGGCCCGTAACCGTCTGACGATACAGTTCTAAGTGACTGTATTATAAAATTTAGTTTCAGGTTGTAAAATATGAACAATCCGTCATGGCATAATCTTGGAACCAATTGAAATCAATTCTTGAAAACATTTGTGCTGTGAGTTCAATACCTTGCTTGGTGAATAGCTTCTACCCACTCATCCCGGTCAGGCTCCTCCTCACATCGCAGCTCCAGAGGCTTCTGCCCTTCATGGCCGAAGGTAACAGTGAAGTAGTGCTGCAGAAGTAACACAAGATAGAAGTAGTACTTTGTAAACATACAGTACTCAGTTATCCACATTTAGCTATGTCTAAAGTACACGTGACAATAACAAAGAGGTGGGGTTTCTTTTCAGAAAAATCGATTAAATCATAATGCAGGTTTCAGAGGTATCAGGAAGTTCTACATAAATGAAATTAGAATGTAAAGAACTTTTGAAACCTCACGTGTGTACACCTGAACGAGAGACCTAAGAGGTTTCAAAATGTCTGTGCACTATCATTTCATCCATGAAGAGCCCTTTTAGAAAGTATCCCAACCTGCAACAATAACATCAGAAGGCGAAGGAGAGACATTGTATCATGATATTAAGATCTAATACAAGGATCCCACTGAGAAACAGAAAACTATGTAACTACTTATTTGGAATGTCCCCATCATTTTGTACGATTTTTGTATATGAGTACAGTATTTATCTTCAAAATCAACGTTTCTTTTTATGTGATGTGACCAGAATGACTGTGGTCTGTTATGCTGGGTTAATCAAAGACAGAGAAATAAGGATATTTTACAACCTGATACAATGTCATTTTCTGCACAGCCTTTTTCACTTCATGAACAAGAAAAAGTTATTTTGCTCATCAAAACTTCACACATAAAAAAAAGCTATGATCCAGGGGGTCTCCAGTACTGAACAGCTTTAATTTCAGCTCCGGGGGCCTCCTACTGTACTTTCTGAGAAACTTACTTAGGTTAAAGGTAGGTGCAGGCGGTGCTCCCTGATTCTTAAATCTACCGTGGCATGGATGACATCATGGCTTCCTATTGGCTCCCGTGCCATGGGAGATTTTAACCTCCCTATTCTTTACCCAGCTGGAAATGCTACCGGGGGCACTTTCGTAGGTGCTTATCTCAGGGAGCAGGGGGTTACCTGAACTGAAATTAACAATGTTTAGCTCCGGGAACTATCTGCTTCATACCTAGTAGGTGGAGGGGGGGCGGGGGAATCCTAGGTGGAACCACAGCTACAGTATAATGCTTAACAAGTGATCACTGATGTGCAGGGATGTACAAAAAAAGAGAATATCACATGAATAGGAAAAATGAAGAGCTCGGTAAGAGGATAGATTATAGATCGCATCTGACACCTGGGCGTTTATTATAATAGACATGTCCTTGGCATCCCATGCTCAGTAAGTGACTTTTCTAATGTATTTGACAGAGAAAAAAAGAAAGCAGGAGAAAAAACTCTGGAAATGTAAGGGCTATGGGCAAATGAGACTATTTTGCCATTTCCAGATTTCCTCTGGAGAGTCCCAGAAATGAGATGCATCTAATTTCTGGGACTCTCCAGAGGAAATCTGGAAATAGCAAAATAGTCTCATTTGCCCACAGCCCGTACATTTGACTTAACATGTCTCAGAGTTTTTTCTCCTGCTTTCTAACGGTGACGGCAAAATGTCATGTTCATTGGTAGTTATCACATCTTAGTTGAAGACACATTTTCTGTTTTAAGTACAGAGGGAATATTCAATTCTGTGGCAAATTCTGTTTTTAAAAGTTGTTGGGAATATCTGCTTACTAATACTTGCTAATAAAATCTGACTAATTCAATGCAGTAATAAAGGTAGTCAGATTCCAAGTATATTCAAATATTTAAAACCTATTAAAGTTGTCATCATCTACCCAGTTGTTAATTGCAACTAAATCATTAATGCCTCTTAACAGAGTTGTTTAGTTAGAATCTCAGAATCGTAAATTACATAGTTGAAATTTACAACTGAAATGAAATGTAAATTCTAAATATTTTTTGGTACACCCCAGAAGATGTAACTCCCCCCCCCCCTAAAGGGTTATTAGTATGGTTAGAGTGTACCGGTCTCCACACTGTGTTGTCATGGGATCATGACATCACAGAGAGTATATAACGGGAGGGAAAAGTTCGTGAAGGTTAGGTTCCAGGAGGACAGAAGGAGAGGAGCCTTGGGGAGAGTAGATAAGTAATGTTTATAAAGTAATAGCATAGACCAGGCCCACTGTTTATTATGCTATAGATAGGGCCAGTACCCTTTAAGTAACGATCCCCCAAAAAAGGTATTAAGTCCTGAATATTGCAGGAAAGGGAATCCTCCATGCCACAGGGGGTCTGAGGAAAGAGGGCTCCCGGGTGTCGGCGGATCAGGTCTAACTGCGCATCTGCACTAATATTCCTCATCAGTCTGTATGAAAGGGGCAGTTCCCAAACAGGCCAAAGGCACCGGGTCACATAAGAAAGACCAGTGGGTAGGACGCCTATAGGGGCCTATTGAAATCGGATTAATATTGATATCCTGAAGTAACAAGAGGGGCCGGGTTCTACATCTACGTAGACCAACCAAGTAAGCATACCTCCATTCAAGTGTTAAGAGTGACTACTAATGAAAGCAAAATATTCATGTATGTCTGATATAAAATACAGTGCAACATTGTCAAACTGTCTATGAGCAGTCCCTGTGCTTAAGGACACAATAAATACTACAAATGTTCCGGGGCGTCCATTATTATACAACCTTTATACCTCATCGCCCAGCCGCCTGAATTCAGCCTATGAGTCAAGGTAACCAATGCAGAGTAGCCATACATAACACACCGATCTAATCTCCCTAGAATCCGGGCACAGAGATTATATTAAATCTACCCTTCATGTTAGCGTTCAGATTGTTTATTCTCTTCATACATTGCTGTGTTTAAAAAATAAATTAAAAAAATAAATATGGATTTTATATTATCCTGTACTGTGAGCCAAAACAAAAGCAAAATAAAATATATTGTACATTTAAACCGTGTTTGCACTCTCCAAAGTCTGCAAACTGATTTATGAAGGGTAGGTTTTAGTTTGCTCTATCAAACAGCCTTTGAAGAGCTTGATAGAGTTGCACACTTAAAAAAAAAAAAAATGAACTGCACAGTGAAAGTCATAAAACTCATCAGTATGTTTCTCTATATATTTGTGATTGCAGTAATGAAGCAAACTCGTAGACTTAATTGCTGTGTTTTGAATGTCAAGGCATGCTTGTATCAGGGCATAAATAACAACAAAGCACTGTTTTATGCTACTAAATAAACTGTTCAGAAGCCAGTGCACTGTGTCTCTGACAAATGATAATGAACCACTTGTGAAGAAACACGCCATTAGGGACTTTTAAGTAACCGCTGGTAAATATTTATGATTTCTCAGCCAGATTTTCTTCATGAAAATAAATCATGCCTGTTAAAGTAAGAATAACTTTTAGATTAAAGGTGCAGTGTTTGCTACGTTACTTTACCAAACACATTTGTTGATCATCTTTGACCAAACCAGTTGAAGCAGTGTACTGTTAGTAATATATTTTATTCTGCACAACAGAGATAACTACAGTACTTATGTTTGTTAGGATGACAAACAATGTGGCGTATTTACTAAGCCAAACAAACATGTAAACATTATTAACTTCAATGATAATAGCAGACCCTGAACCACCAGCATAAGTTAGTGAACGTGGCCCAATGTTTCCAATACCCTCTAGACAAGGCCACAGACAGCTTTCCTGGCGCCCAGGACTAGAGTTTTAACAGCTCCCACCCCTCCAAAGTGTCAGCAGCTTGCGAGACCTCCCATCTCTCACATCCCCACCTCTCTCTCTCTCTCTCTCTCTCTCTCTCTCTCACCTCTACCAGTCCCTCACTCTGTCGCCCACACGTCACTCTCTCTCTCTCTTGCTCCCACCTCCCTTCCTCTCCCCCTGACCTTTCTCCCCCCTCTCTCTCCCTCTCTCGCCCCCAACAGGCTTACACTGGCAGCTGGGCATGCTACAGGGAAGGAAAGAGTGGTCTGCTGCAGTGGAAGACAGAGAGGCCCGCCGCAGCAGGGGAGAGAGAGCTGGGGCCCAGTAGCTAGACAGGGATGTTGGGCCCGACCTCTGGCTAGGCCCAACTTCTACCACCAACTGGACCTCCCTCCCCCCAGCCACGGGACAGCTGTCCCGGTTCTTCCCCCCTGTCGGCAGCCCAGCCTCTAGTATAGAATTGTTTTTCTGGTTACAGATTAAAGCCATAATAACAAAGCTGTGCTATTCCACGAGACACCTTCCAGCATCGGAAGGTGCCGTATACTGTAGTCCATCCAAGTAAATAAGCTACAAAGGGTCTTCTGGTACTGGAATGTGTCCTACAGAATAGCACCACTTAGAAAATATGGCCATAAATGTGTGCTATTTTTTATGTGCTGAGAAGTTTGAAGAATACTTTGTTTTGCAGCCAGTACATCTGAAAAAGAGACCATAACCGTGGCTGTACTTAAAGATGCAAGTCAAGCAGCTTACAGAAAAATAAATTTATTTTAATATATGCAGCCTTTGATTACTGTACCTTTATTGAAAACTAATTACCAAAGCTGCCGATCGATTCATTCTCCCGTGATCGAACAGCAACATTCTGCTTCCCCGGGTTCACTAAATGGCTGCCTTTCAGTTTCAAATCAATCCTTCTATAAGTGTAACTCAGCAGCTACAATGTATTCTTAGATTAATAAAGTAACATTATCTATTGTTACAGTTTACAGCACAAACTGCTGGAAAATTTGGCAACAAATGATCACAAACAGGAAAGTGTTACAAAGATCTCGCACTGCTGGGGAAGTGGACTAAAACCAGCAATAGAAAATCAAAGGATGCTCAGTATATTAAAGCGCATTAAAAATGGCAATAAGAGTTGAATTTTAAAATTGAAAAAAGGTAGGAAGTATTATCTAATTCTACAGAAGTGATTTAGTTTAAAAAAAAAAAGCACATGTAGGATATTGCTTGGATTGCTCCTACAAGAGGCAACAATTATTGAACACTGCTGGATGATTTCACAGGAACATTTCTGATCATGAAAAAGTCAACGTTTAAGGCAATTTGTTAGTTTTATTTTTAAACTAAGTGGGACTGCGGTTTTTATATGATACTGAAACAATGCTGCAATCAATCACTGGTTATTGTTTTCTTGTTAAAATGACGCGCAGTCATGATGTCTAAAGCCTAATTATGAGGCACAACAGACTCAGCAGATATTTTGTGGTCAGACTTATCAGTGAATAGGTTTGCCCTCGTACTCATGATAAATACCGCAGAAAGATTAATAGAAAAAAAAAACTTCCATATTTTAAGCATCTGTAAGCCATATCTACTAAAAACACTAGGCAAACAAACTAACAAACATGTTAGTAATGGGCTAAGGCCTATTTTACTCCAGTGGAAACCATGCATACAGGGCAACAGATAAAGAAGCCCACTAAACATTCTGTAAGGAGATGGGTATCCAAGCACCAAAGACGAACAATCTAAATGGTTTGGTCGGAGGAATACAGAATGTGCATAATTAAATGTAGCTATGATAGGAATCTTAGGCCTCGTCCAGGGTGGTGCTAAGCGGGCGTGCGTGCACGCTCACGCTGGACACGTTGCGACAATGCACGTGGCCTGCGTGAGCTGGCCGGCGCTCCTGCTCGGCGCTCAGCCGCTTGCCGAGCAAGCAAAATTGATTTTTCTGCTCGCAAGCGCGTCACGTGAGCGGTTCTCCCTCTGCAACGTCGGGGCCGCACCCCCAGACGCGCGAGCACCTAGCCGGCCAGGAAAAGCACAGCCGAGCAGGGCGCAGCGCTGGAGTGCCAGCGCGCCTGTTTCCACCATGGACGAGGCCTTAGGCTATTCAATATGATGGGAAGCTGCTTTTCTGTGCTGGGGATTTTAGTCCCACTCATTTTAGTGGAGCCAACGTCTTCAAGAAAGGGAAGCAGCGTCTGATCATAATAACTAGGGATGTTAGTGTGGGGGGAAAAAAGGTGAGTGGTGTGTTTGGTGAAAAGATGCTGAAGTCATTTGGGTTTCCATGCTACTTTGAAAATAACCAACAGCCAATCCTTGGAGATAGCAAAAATGGAAGCCCAACGAAAGCTGATGTGATTGAAAAGCAGTGGGTGATATGGCGACAGCCAGTACACAAAACCCCTACTTGCCTAGTTACAGAACCAGTACTTTTATTTACACACTTAAAAGTTATTTTCAAGCAAAGAAGAATTCATTTTAGAAATTCCTTCTTCCTTTATATTTCATTGCATAGTCATTGTACGAGCCTTTCCAAATTAAGCTTCAAAATAGTTTGGCCCTCAATGTCTTTTGCATGTTTAGAATAACTCGACATGTGCAGTATGTATGCGTATTTTTATTTGTATCGTGCCACCAAAGTACAGTATACAGCACTTTACAGATAAGACGTACGTCGAGATCATATCCGGAGCCTGCATTGTCACTGACTTGTATGTATGTATGTCTTTATTTATATAGCGCCATTAGTGTACAGTACATAGCGCTTCACAGTGGTAATACACGTGAGAATCATATAAATAACAAATAATAAAAATAACAGGTCATGGGAATAAGTGCTTCAGACATAAATGTAATATTTCGGAAGAAGAGTCCCTGCTCCGCGGAGCTTACAATCTAATTGGCATGTAGAAGAACGTACAGAGACAGTAGGAAGTAATTCTGGTAAGTGCATCTGCAGGGGGCCAAGCTTTATGTATCATGTGTCAAGTATTATCCACAGTGTTATTCATATGCTTCTTTAAGCAAGTGTGCCTTAAGGTGGGTCTTAAAGGTGGAGAGAGGGGATGCTAGTTGGGTATTGAGGGGAAGGGCATTCCAGAGGTGTGGGGCAGTCAGTGAGAAAGGTTTAAGATGGGAGAAGGCTTTAGATACAAAGGAGGTAGAGAGAAGACATCCTTGAGCAGAACGCAAGAGTCGGGATGGTGCATAGCGAGAAATTAGGGCTGAGATGTAAGGAGGAGCAGAAGAGTGTAAAGCTTTAAAAGTGAGGAGAATTGAGTGTGAGATGCAGGATTTGCTAGGAAGCCAGAAGAGTGATTTCAGCAGGGGAGAAACTAAGACAGAATTAGTAAAGAGTAGAGTGATTCTGGCAGCAGCGTTTAGGATAGATTGTAGGGGAGACAGGTGAGAGTCAGAAAGGCCAGACAGCAGGAGATTACAGTAATCGAGACGGGAGAGAATGAGGGCCTGACTCAGAGTTTGGAGGAAGAAGAAGAGGCAGCTGAGGGTGGTCTGAGTAGAGAGTCAAAGACAGAATGACAGAGTCATGGAAGAAGATAGGAAAACCGGCGCCACTGCCTTTGACAAACTCCAGGGCACTTCCGGGTCTTGAAAAAAACTTTATTGAAGTATCTTGAACACTAACACAACAGGCTACACCACAGTCTCCCCCTCAACGCGTTTCACGCTACAATCAGCGCTTCGTCTTGGAGTGGGGAGATGTGGTCTGAGCCTGTGTATTTAAAGTAAAAAAAGCCCGCGAAAATGGACTTTAAAGCATGGGTTAGATTTGTGCGTGTTGATTAGTGAAGAAAAGTAGGTTTGTTCAGTTTGAGAGAGGGCAGAGTTGAAACAAGATAGCAAAAATGTGTAGTGAAGGAAGTCTGCGAGATTTCCTCCAGATGCGTTCAGAGGAACGAGTGCAGGAACACAGCATGCACGTGTGGAAATTTAGCCAGGGTCTGGGGTTAGAAGGGCAAGGATGCCAGAGAGAAAGCGGGGCATGTAGATCGAGAGAGGAGGATAAGGCAGAGTTGTAGTTCCTTACCAGGTTGTTGGGGTCTGGACCAGAACAGAGAGGAGAGAGGCGCATTAAGTGGACTCAAAGGCTGGTAGGTTAATAGAGCGCAGGTTTCTGCAAAAACGAGGGGTAGAAAGAGAAGGGGGGAAGCGAGACAGAGAAAATGAGATGAGGTGATGGTCCGAGAGAGGAAAGGGAAATGGAGAAATCAGAGAGAGAATTTTTTTTAGTGAAAACCAGATCTAGGTAGTGGCTATCCTTGTGGGTGCTGGCTGCAGTCCACTGTTGAAGGCCAAAACAAGAGGTTAGATAAAGAAAGCGGGAAGCCCAAGAAAGAGAGGGATCATCAATATGGCAGTTGAAGTCCCCAAGGAGAAGAACAAGGGAGTCTTGAACAACAGTTAACACAGGATGCTTTCTCCCCCAAAGTAATGGAGGTGGGGTGGGGAGAACATGGAGAGGAAATGATACGAAAATGTTTAATGTGCCTACCACATCATGCAAACAATTGTTTGCATTCAATGCTTTCTCCCCCAAAGGCCTGCTTTTTAATTATTGATTTTTAAACCACTTTGACTGCTGTGGAAAGGTATTACGGAGGTATGGGGCAAACAGTGAGAAATGCTACAGGTAAGAAGAAGCACTAAAGGCATTTTTGTGGAGTGGGGAGATGGTTCTTAATAGTGTGCAAGAGGCAAGCCAAGATCAAACAAGACACTGGAGCTAAGATGCAAGAGGTGGGATGCAAATTCTCAACAGGGACAGAGAACTTTGTAATTAATGTGAAATTTAATAGAAATTGAGCAGAGGTATCTAAGACACAGACAGATCCAAGAGATAGATGATTCAAGCAGAGGCATTTTGAATGGATTGCAAGAAAGAAAGGATCCATTCACTATTCATTATAGTCTCAGTAATTGAGAAAAGGGAGAATGCTACCAGAGGAAGAAAAATAACAAGAAAACGTCAAATGTTCCTGTGAAATCCTCCAGCAGTGTTCAATTTCAGAGAAATATTGAAGTAAAAGAATTGTTAACGGGGGCGGGGACCCCGCTCCTTTAATTTGTCCTGGGTCGCAAGATTTCTGATGGCAACCGTGCTGTTTTTGTTAAAAAAATAAAAAAAACTTGTGTATCATTGACAATGAGATTAAAAATAGAAATGCAGATGGGTCAGTTAATTACAGAATGATCTGTAACAAAACATACTGACTCCCTCATAGGGCTGCTCAGCTGTGCGTTGAATGTTCTCATTGTGTTAAGCATTGCATTCCATTTTACAATCATCAGATGTATTCCAGGAGAACAAAAAATTAAAGCAAATCCATGTAATTCCCTTGGGTGATGTAAAGAGAAAACAAATATGGGCTTTGTTTACTGACATTTTCCCCATTTTAAAATAAAATGACCTTCAAGAAGAAAAGAAAACTTTTGGGGTAGTGTGCCAACCTTGAAAATCTAGTGCAAAAAAGTGCACCAGGTTTATCAAAGGAAACGTAATCCCATAAGAAATCTGGTGCTTTTTTACTCTATAATTACAGGTTTCCACCATTACATTTTTCTTTGTTGATATATGACTTATATTTGATACATGACTCCCCTATCTCTGTCTTTTGTTTATTACTGAGTTTTTTTCTCAGCTGTGTGTCAATAGAATGAGCAAATAGGGGTTTTGCACAGGGGCATCTGTCCCAGGGCATTCAGCAGAAGGGACCCCAACGTTTGGAACACAGAAGTTGGCCCCGCCCCGACGTTTCGAACCTAGACGGTGGGCCCTGCCCCAACTTTCCGAACCCAGATGTTGGGCCCGCCCTGACATTACGAAACCAGAAGTTGGGCCTGACGTTCCGAACCCAGAAGTTGGGCCTCGCCCCGATGTTCTGAACCCAGAAGTTGGGCCTCGCCCCGATGTTCCGAACCCAGAAGTTGGGCTCTACCCCAATGGTCCAAACCCAGAAGTTGAACCCTCTGACTCCCCCCCACCCCACTTTGCTCAACAACCTGGGGCCCCAGTGGAGACTAGTTCTGAGCCCCGGGAATGCTGTCGGCTGCCCAGAGCACAGTTAAACATTATTCTTCTCATCAATACTATATTATTTTATTGGTTGATGTTTATAAGCTCGCATTAAATAGACCAGCTGTGGGGGTGAAACATGCTTCAAAATATGAATTTTAAAGCACCCAGTTAAACATTTTGGAATACCTATTCTAAGTGTATGGGGAAAATACAGCTGTTTCTATGAAAGAAGGAGAAAAGGAAATTTAAAAAAACATTATTGTGAAGGGTTGCTGTGAAATGTCGCTACGGAGAATACTTTTCTCTGTGAGCAGTAAGTGAAAAATGTGAATTGCGATGTGTAAACTGCTATGTGTTCATAAGTGCCAAGGACAATAATTTTCTTATAAATTATAGATTACATACTCTCATTACTTTCTGTTCTAAGCTTTCAGTGATTAGAAATTCTACCATAAACACATCTATCTAAATAACCAGGGTACGTATATCCTAAATCTAAACAAGATTGTCTGAATGAGTGAAATAATTGTGAATTTGATATACATTGGGTTGCTACCATGCGAAAGGGGAGTGTTTTATTTCAAAAGCACTACACTGAAGGGGTTAATCTATCAAAACACAGAACATCAATTTGTATTATACTGTGAGAAGCATATTGAGTATCCACTTTTCTGGATATAAAGGCAACTATTTTTTGCTCTATGAGCATTTAGCTGTGTTGGTATTGTTAAAAAAATTGTCTTCTAGAAATAACAGCTGATGGGAAAGTTGGGGTAAGAGTTATACAAAGTAATCCTGCTTAACACTGCCTCTGGAATAGGTCATTAGCTCAGTTAATTCAGGGGGACGGGGGACGGATGTTACCTGAAAGATCTTTTAATGAGTTTTCACTGAGTTAATGCTTAAATCTCTAAAGTAATTGTATGCAAGTGCAGTAATTGAGCTCATAAGTGTTGTGTTAATGTCACTTAATTTCGGAATAGGGCTGCTGTGTCTTTAAATAACGTGACGTTATTTACTGCACATCCTGTCGTTACTCGCTGCAAAACACTGAAATAGGACTTTTGCTGGGAATTACCACACTGTGATCCCATATTAACGGTCATTCAGGTCATTAGCAGATAACGAGGTGGGACAGTAGGGTGATAACCCATATCAGAGCTTAGTGAATCCCAGCGTTAGAGAGCAGATGAATACTAGTGCTGTCACAATAATAGCTAGCGTAGAAAACCTTGTATTTCATTTAAGCGATTATTAAACCCGAAGGCTTCATTATACATTCCATTATTGGGATTCAGTTGAGTGTGTTTGTCTACATTTTTATTTGTTTTTTTGAGCTCCTCCACTGCCCTGTAGGGATTTGTTGTTTCAGTGTTGCTGAAAACGTGATACACAATGGACACTGAATGCCTCACGAAGAGAAAAGATATATTTTAGTCTGTCTGGGCAAGTCAACCAGATCTCTGCTTTCCCCAATGAGACAGATAGCTGCCTCAAGCATACATCCAGTGTGCACACGTGAGCTTCTGATGTCAACCACTATAATAATCTATCACTGCACACCCTGTGACAATGGTCTAGCAAAGTGAACGGTTTAGCAAATTGGAAAGCCAATTATAAAATCACACACTGACTTCTGGACAAGTAACTACAATTACACATAGTTAAACATGTAATTTATAGCTAAGCAATTTTGTCCAAAACACCTAAAGCATTTAAAAAAAATCACAATAATATATGTCACACCTGAGAAAAGAATACACCTTCTATAGAAATCAAAGGATTACCAGTATATTAAAACTCATAAGAAATGGCATTAAAAGTTGAATACAAATAAAATAAAAAAAGAAAGTAATATTATCTAATACTACAGAACTGATTTATTTACAAATAAAACACATGTAGGATATTGCTTGGATTGCTCCTTTAAGGGTAGAGGAAAGAAGTCTATAGTAAAACTGTGGGAGGAACTCTGACCCCCTCCACATTGTAAGGGGTTTGATGGTATTAGAAAGAAAAGTGGAGAAGTGACAAATGGGGGTGTTTATAATGTCATGGCTGCAATTTGGTAGATGATGGATGGTCCAGGTGTTGGAGATTGATTGTGGAACTTTGATGGCATGCATGACTAGGGCAGCAAGCTAATGGACAACTGGATGTCCTATGTGGACAAGGCATGGGGCGTTCTTGAGGATCCAATGATCAAGAAAAATTCATTATATATATATATAAAACAAACAAAAGATATCTCAATCACACAGTGAGATCCTAGGTGCCCAAGAACCGGCAAATATGCTACAACTAATGGTAGCTGGTGGTGCTCCTGGGACAAGTAAATAGGACCAAGACAAAAGAGAAAAAAAAGAAGTCCCAGAAGGAGCACTCGGGATAACCAAACTTGGTTATACCAAGTGCTCCTTCTGGGACTTCTTTTTTCTCTTGGTTTTATATATATATATAATATAATTAAGGTTATGTTGGGTAAAAAAGTGACAAAAACCCTCCACAATAAAGCATATAGCAACTGTAAATATTACTGTATATTCATGTGCATGTTTTAGACAGGTCTGCAACCCTGTCTTTCACCATTATCGCCCAGCACACAGCACTTCCACTGCAGCAATGGATTCTGGGAAATGACATGCAAATGAGCACACTGTGCCACCTGTTATCTCAAGCTCACATTACATGAACAACCCTTAGCCAATGCATGCTGCTTTAGACACAGCTTTTAAGCAAGGGCTTGGGAGATGCAAAGCCAGTAAACCCACTCACAGACATGTTTCAACCTTGATGGGTATCATCAGTGTGAGGTTGGTTGCTGGCATTTGCTGGTTTGAGATTAAGAGTAGGTAATCCCCACACTTATTAAGGTTATGGTGGGTAAAAAAAAGTGACAAAAAAACCCCACAGTAAAGCATATAGCAACTGTAAATATTACTGCATATTCATTTGATGTGTGCTGGGCGATAATGGTGAAAGACAGGGTTGCAGACCTGTCTAAGACATGCAAATGAATATACAGTAATATTTACAGTTGCTATATGCTTTACTGTGGAGGGTTTTTGTCACTTTTTTACCCACCATAACCTTAATAAGTGTGGTGATTACCTACTCTTAATCTCAAAGCAGCAAATGCCAGCAACCAACCTCACACTGATGAGACCCATCAAGGTTGAAACATGTCTGTGAGTGGGATTACTGGCTTTGCATCTCCCAAGTCCTTGCTTAAAAGATGTGTCTAAAGCAGCATGCATTGGCTAAGGGTTGTTCATGTAATGTGAGCTTGAGATAACAGGTGGCACAGTGTGCTCATTTGCATGTCATTTCCAAGAATCCCTTGCTGCAGTGGAAGTGCTGTGTGGAAATGGTGAAAGACAGGGTTACAGACCTGTCTAAGACATGCAAATGAATATACAGTAATATTTACAGTTGCGCTATATATATATATATATATATATATATATATATATATATATATATATATATATATAATCCAATGCACAGCCGGCATACCATTTGCAAGTAAATAAGTTTTGGTGCTTATCCCATAAAGCAATAACAGACCATACGATACCGGTTGCAACACGACATCAAGGGACAGCACGCAGGTAGGTAAATCATAAATTTTCTATATTTGATAGAAGACACAAAAACCGACGTTTCGATCCCCCAGTGGGACCTTTCTCAAGGTGGTGCAGCTGGAGTGCCTTTCTGGAGTACTGCTGGAGCATGAGCAATGTCTCATAAAATGCGCCAAATTCACGGATTTTTGTGAGTTTGTATTTTTAACCCTGTCCAGGAAATTAAAACTGTGCAATTGATTTTACACATGGAGCGGGCGCTTTTCTTCTGTTTTTTGTTTAGGTTCGTTTATCAATTTGTAATTCTTTACTTGGCATAGCAGTCTATTTTAGAATAATATTGGCTACCATTGTTATTACAGCGGTGCGCAAACTGGGGGGCGCGAGATTTGTCTGGGGGGGGGGGGCACGGGCGGTTGCAGAGGTCCCGCACTCCTCCCCAAGGTATTTAAATTAAATGCCGGGGGGATCGCGTGAGGCCTCTGCAACAGTAACACTTACCGGGATTCAGACACGTCTCCCTGGCAACGCGGTGTCATTTGATGCCGCGCATAATTTGACGCAGGTAGGAGTGGGGGCGCGAGACCGGAGGCGGCCAGGAAGGGGGGCGCAGCTTCTAAAGTTTGCGCTCCCCTGGTTTATTATATACTAACATGAACAGAGGACTGTTAGTTTATTCCTCACAGTTATCTTTTGGTAATAAACCAAATTAGGATAGCCTTAATCTTTATAGTTTAAGTTATATTGTATGATTTATATATATATATATATATATATATATATATTTATCTCAAGATAAATAGAAATAGTACAGTGCCTACAATCAACCATATAGGTAGCTGTTAAATGAATCAACCAGACCTAGCTGCTATAACATACAATATAACTTAAGATATAAAGATTAAGGCTATCCTAATTTGGTTTATTATTCTTTAAGCGTTTAGCTTCGATAGTCTTCTTCAGTATATTCACAGTAACATTTTCTTACAAATTCAGTTATACATACATATATATATATAATATATATATATAATACATATATATATATATATATATATATATATATATATATATATATATATATATATATATGTATTATATATATATATGTATAACTGAAGATGTAAGAAAATGTTACTGTGATATTCTGAAGAAGAATATCGAAGATAAACCCTTTAAGAATACGAAGCAGCGACTTATGATTGGGAAGAAGCAAATCATTCCACTCAAACAAAACGATGGATCAACAATAAAAGACTGTGCACTTATCATAAAGAGTTGAGGCTTTCTACTTGAAATTGTACGAGAACACAGATAACACAGGACATAATCCAGCAGAGGAAGAGTGAGAAGAAACCACCAATTATGTACCAGGCATTCTTCCAGAAGAAGTGACAAAAGCGATAAAATCCATGAAGAATGGGAAGGTTCCTGGGGAAGATGGAATTACAACGGACAGTCTGAAAGGAATTAAAACTGACATCCTGGGGAAGAAGTAGATCAAATCCTTGCAAAACTCTTTACATGCTGCTTGAAGAACAGTAAAATTCAATTTTCTTCTCAGTTTAATGTCTTGAACAATTCTTCCCGATTTGCTGTGAAAAGTTCTGCTGACATGGTGTTCGCATGTCGCACACCCCTTGCTAGTCCTCATCATGCTTGTATCATTATGTAGTCTGATGGTTGATGGGGCATTCTCGTAATTGTTCCTTATAATATCAATGTACGCTTCTTCAACTTGACCTCTTAATGCATTTAGATGGCTGAGTTGAAGACAGAATCAAATGCTTTTCCGTATGAGTCCTAACCTGTGTCAGTTCTACAAAGATATAAAAACATGGAATACAACTGGAAGAAGTTGAAAATTATGTTTATCTTAGCCAGCCAGTATCAATGAGCGAATGGGAATCTTATGAATGACATGAATAGGAAAATAGAGATGGGATGGAACGAATTTGGAAGAAAAAAGGTTGTAATAGCTGTCTGAGTAGGTTTACTGGACAGGTACTTCTTTAACCCAGGCTTTGCTTTTAAAGCTGTGTAAAACAGCAGGCATATGCTTATAGGGATCCATGTTAAAGTGGATAAGAAGCAAAACAAAGTTACACACTGTGAGTGTTCATTTGCATGTCATTACCCAGAATCCTTTGCAGCAGTGGAAGAACATTATGCTGTGCGATTATGGGGCAAGGCATGTTTGTGGACCTGTGTCAGACATGTGAATGTGTCCATAAGTGCTCATTGAGGTTTTTTGTAATCTTTTTATTCACATAACTTACTTGGGTACCTGAAGAAACAAGATCATCTTTCAATGGAAACTCCCCCGCTGCCTTAAAGGAAAAGTTATTCTACCTGCTCTCACATATGTATGTCAAATGCGGACCCTAAAAGCAGAGATAATTCCGAAGCTTCCAATAAAACACAAAACACAGGGGTGCCGGTATCTTCTATGCATTTAAATGTCCCGGTCACATGAAGCGAGACATTTAAATGCATAGGAGATACTGGCACCCCATAACGGGGCCTGTATCTCGGGAAACAGGGGGTCCCCGGACCTGAAATCAACACGGTTCTGCTCCGGAGACCCTCTGCTCACGTACACTAGTAATAACATTTTTATTAGAACAGCTTTATTACCTTAGCAGCTAGCCACTAAGGCAATGAAGGGGTTCAACTTCAATAGCCTATTTTTGGGGGTGGATGAAGGGGGTGGATGGGGGGAAGAGGGGGTGGATGAAGGGGAAGTAAGCCAAGGGTGGGTGGTTAGGCGTGCCGGGAAGGTTGCGGTGGAGTTAACCCATTCACTACCATAGCGGTGGGTATAGCTATGGTAATGAAGGGGTTAGCCAGTCCTGCTACCCCCCGGAAGGCCTAAACACCCACCCTAGGGGCTTACCCCCTTCACCCAATCCCTTTACCCCCATTAAACAAAAATAAACACAACAACTCTTCTACCCACCTCCTCTACCCCAATAACCCCACCAACACATACAGTACAGTAATGGGCAAAATTACTATTATCCAGATATGGATAATAGCTCATTTGCCAATTCAAAATCAAACATTAGCCAGCCAGAATAAATAAAGTAAATAAAACTTCTACTTACCCCTGCCATCATGAAGGACGTCCTCATCACCATACTCCAGGTCCATGTTCTCCTGGCAGCAAGAGTACAAGAAAAAATACAATCTAATGGCCCCCAACCCCTTAATCACCTTAGCGGTTAATAACCGCTATAGTAATTAAAGGGTTCACCCACCCTCACCTGCTAGCCACCTGGGAGGCCTAACCACCCATCTCGGCACCCATTGATGTGCACAGTAGTACATCATACCCATATAATATGGGCATGATAAGCCACTATAGCAGTCAATGGCCAACCTCTAAAGAAATCATCAAGCACAACAATACACAACAATTAAAGAAATTCAAAAGCACCTATTCACCACAACAATAAAAGAAATCAAAAGCCTCAATTACACATCAATAAAATTATTCTAACACCAAAACCACAAACAAATAAAAATTATGTTATACCAAAATACTAGAATACAATTAAATACACACCTAACCAACAAAACAATTCAAGAAATAAAACCGGCTGCTAATGTATTAATCTGTGCCCCTTTAGGGTACAGATAAATACAGTGCCAGGCAATGCATTTTTTGGCAAATGCTTGTTTACAATTGATTGTTATTTTTTCCATTTCTGTTTATTGTTTTCACTTAATTGTTTGGTATTTGGATGGCTTGTTTTGATGACATTTTAGGATTGGTTAGCGGTTTTATTTCTTGAATTGTTTTGTTGGTTAAGTGTGTATTTAATTGTATTCTTGTATTTTGGTATAACATAATTTTAATTATTTTGCGGTTTTGGTGTTAGAATAATTTTATTGATTTGTACAGATGCAGCCACCAGTATCCGATCACGTGCCTTGGAAAATCTGGGGCAATCTCCCAATAAACTGCAAAATTTCTGTGAGATTTCTGCAGTCAAACTAATGACCCATCAGACTAACAGAGCGGGGGGTCCCTGCAATCCCATTGAAACTGAATGGGATTGAAGGGACCCCTGCTGTGTTAATCCGATGGGCCATTAGTCTGGCAGCAGAATCTCAAAGAAATTTTGAGGCATTTACTGTGAGATGCCTTAGTTTTTACCAAGGCAAGTGATTGGATACTGGTGGCTGCATCTGTAGTTGAGGCTTTGTAGTTCTTTTATTAGTGTGGTGTATAGGTGCTTGTGTATTTATTTAATAGTTGTGTATTTTTCGTCTACATTATTTTTTTGTATAGGTTGGCCATTGACTGCTATAGTTGCTTATCATGCCCATATTATATGGGTATGATGTACCACTGTGCCAATCAATGGGTAGAGGGTGGGGGTACTTGTGCCGGGGTGGGTGGTTAGGCCTCCTGGTGGGTAGCGGGTGAGGGTGGGTTAACCCCTTAATTACTATAACGGTTATTAACTGCTAGGTGATTAAGGGGTTAGGGGCTCAGAAATTTTATTTTTTCTTGTACTCTTCCTGCCAATGGAGGACATGGACCTGGAGTATGGTGATGAGGACACCCTTCATGATGGCAGGGGTAAGTAGAAGTTTTATTTACTTGATTTATGCTGGCTGGCTAATGTTTGATTTAGAATGGGCAAATGAGCTATTATCCATATCTGGATAATTGTAATTTTTCCCATTACTGTACTGTATGTGTTGAGAGAGGGGGGGGGGTTGTTAGGGATAGAGGAGGTGTATAGTAGGGTTTTTGGGTTTTTGAATGTTTATTGTGGGTAGCAAAGATGGGTGGAGTTGGCATTTGGCCCTTGGTGGATTTTTATACCTACCGGGTGGGTAGCGGTAGGGGTTAACCCTTTCATTACCTTAGCGATATTAACCACTAAGGTAATGAAGGGGATGACTCCACCTGCAACCCCACCGCAAGGCCTAAACACCCACCAAAGGCCAAATACCACCTTCACCCACCCCCACTACCCATAATAAACATGGCACCAGTAGTTAACCCCTTGATTGCCTTTGCGGCTAGCCGCTAAGTTAATGAAGTTGCCTGTAAATGCATTTTTCATCCATCTGATTCATGCCAGGTATCACCGGTGCTGGTTTTAATGTGTATCAGCTCCGGAGACCCCCGGCATCAATCCAATGCAGGAAAAATGCATTTTTTTTTCTAAGTCCCTCTCTCGCCGCCGCCTCAGAAGCTTCTCACCAGCTTCACGCCAACTTTTTCTGACGAGAGGAATTTAGGAGTATCTCGCAATTCTAGAGCCTCGATTATATTACCGAGGCTACTAGAATTGCATGAGTTTCAAAACCTACTGATAAGTGGCTTATCGTGGCTCACTTGGCGATATGTTATGAATCATACTGGACACCTAACAAGCTCCTATTGAACCCCCAAAATGACCACAACATATATATAAGCATATGAGTGTCACAGAGGAGTGCTACTGAGCATGGCAATATATATTTTTAAAAATTCTTCCTGTTATTACACAGGTTATTAAGAATTTATATTAGCGTTAGGGACCCCTGATATGTGGTCTGCCTTGGCGTTGGCTCAGGGGCTTACAACAATTTTGGCCAAAAATGTCAAACTAAAAGACCATTTTACTTATTAGATAATTATACATATATATTTAGGCACTGTACCGTGTATGAGTCTCACTGGATGTGCCAAAAACTGAGCTTTGTCTGTGTTTTATGTTCTGTCTCTGGTTTTAAAAATATATATTGCCATGCTCAGTAGCACTCCTCTGTGACACTCATATGCTTATATATATGTTGTGGTCATTTTGGGGGTTCAATAGGAGCTTGTTAGGTGTCCAGTATGTTTTACAATTCTTGTCCAGCTAGTCATGGCTGATTGGAGGGTGGCAACCTCCTTCCTAATTTAAGCTCACCCCCTCCCACATTTAAATGGTTATGGGCTCACTCCATAGCATCTTCCACTCAGGGGAACTTGCCTGCTTGCAGTTTGGCTGTGACATCTCTAATACAGAGTGCTTTTCCTGGTAATGTACAGGTTAATAAAAGCTTCAGTCAGACTCAGAACTTTGCAACTAATATTGACAGATTTACTATAAATCATTCTTCCTGTTATTACACAGGTTATTAAGAATTTATATTAGCGTTAGGGACCCCTGATATGTGGTCTGCCTTGGCGTTGGCTCAGGGGCTTACAACAATTTTGGCCAAAAATGTCAAACTAAAAGACCATTTTACTTATTAGATAATTATACATATATATTTAGGCACTGTACCGTGTATGAGTCTCACTGGATGTGCTAAAAACTGAGCTTTGTCTGTGTTTTATGTTCTGTCTCTGGTTTTAAAGATATGTTATGAATGACAGAAAAAAATGGTGATTAATGCTTTCGCCGCCCACTTATCGAGGCTTTCTGAATCGCTGTAGGCATTTTTGGATGATAGCTAAAAAGCCTTGATAAGTGGGTTATGAAGGTTACTAGAATAGGCCCCAAAGGCTTAATTGGGCTCGTGGCAACATAAAAATGGATAATCGGATTAGGCAACAGATACTGTTACGCATTTTGCACAAGTGGGTACTTTATCACTTTGATAAAGTGCCCACTGGTGCGAAACGCGTAAGAGTAACTCTTGCCTATTCTGTTTATCCATTTTTATGTTGTCACGTGCCCAATAAAACAATATTTTTAATTACTTTTTGTGCTTTGCCCTATTTAATTTTGCAGTGCACCGCCTCTCCTTGCTTTGTTGTGGATTACTGTCTTTTGTCATACTCGTTGGCAGGAAGCACACAGTCAGAGCCGTAGAACCAACCAAGTGGTGAGTACAATCAAAGTTTGACTTGTTTCACAATATCGAGTCAACTGGTGATTTATCCGTCAGCTTGCGGCTGCACTCCAGGGTACACCTTCAGGGATGAGGGGATCCACTGAAATCAACATTCATCTGCAGGGAAAGGTAGCCTCCCTCTTGTTTTCCATATGTGAATGATCTATACCCATAATTGGAGTTTATATATAAACTGACTTCACAATACTCCTCTCACGGATTGAACAAACATTTCCACAGCCCCACGTGGATTTATAATTGAGCTAATAAATTACAGATTCCATCTCCATCATTCTATTACAGACCAAGACACATCTTACGGCTCTGTAGTTCTATTTTTTTCTATTTAAATTAATGATGTTCCGAATATTCTTGTTTTCATCCAACCCAATTTATGCTGTAGAGAGGCAAACTATAGTAGCTTACAATGTAAAACATAGATGTTTGCAGGTTTCAGAAATTCAGTGCTTGAGATATTTTGTTGCTGGCTTGTATTGTTCTTTATCACACTGCCAAGTTTGATCAAATTCAGGTCAGCTGTTTGTTTCAATGTATTAGTCTATTTGCTCTTTTGCTCCACATGCATCATCTTGTGATTTGAGGAGGGAGTATCAAAAGGAGAAGTTAAGAAGCAATTAGGATATTCACAGATTATAATGAGATGTACCATGTTGTGCGCCACTGTTCGTCAATTTTTCTCCTTTGAATGTGCATAAACAATATCAGGTCTCCAGTGATGCAACTTTCTGTTAACAATCCGCACCAGATGTGAGAGACAATGTCTACAATGTAGACAACTGTCTCAAAAAACGGAGAAGTGCATCAAAACATACTTTCTCTGCTACACAATTGTATTTATTTATAAAAATGTTTTACCAGGCAGTAATACATTGAGAGTTACCTCTTGTTTTCAAGTATGTCCTGGGCACAAAGTTATAACAATACATGGTTACATTAAAAGAACAGGGTTAAACAGTCAATTCACAGACATTTCATGGACAGATAGAGTTGGAAATTTGGGTACAGGGGATAAAGGGCTGGTGAGTTTCAGAATGAAATAGAGAAGCTTTAACATCAAACATCAACGAATGGCAGCAAACAGCTCACACCCTTTAGCTGCCCTTCAGCTGCGCCAAAGGGGTCTGTCTGCCTTTGGAGCAACGCAATTGACAAACTACTTAATAATAAGAAACTCCTGGTTGTAACCAGTTATGAAATTATGGCTTTGTATCATCAAAATCACATGTCCTTGTTACTAAAAACTCAGCTTCTTTGCTGCCACAGAGTCCTCCTGGCAACAAAGGGGCTAATATCAACAAGAGCCCAATGTTTCTACAATTCTGCACAATGTAACTTGGATATCTAAAAACAAACATCTGTTTGGACACAAAACACAGTAGTTATTAGATGCATATGTCTATGTCCTCAAATGAAAATGTATACTGTAGCAAATCAGATTTAAAAGGTAACGCGACATTGATTTTATTAAAAATCCATTGGCCTCTGGTGCTTGCTATTTTTACAGGCAGTTTTCATTCCCCATCTGCCCAGTAGCCTTTGTGGATCCGACAAATTCTACTAAATGTCCAATGTACTTTAATGTATTCTAAGTGCCCTTGAATTTAATAGGAATAGTATGTTACTTGTTTCAACAGCAGAGGACTGTCTTTAAGGCAAAGTCCCTCCTAGGATCAAAGTGAATTAATGGAAGCTGGAATAAATGGGCCACTATAATGTCTTATTGATAAGATTAATGCCTCCAGTAACAAGAAAATTGGATCTACTTTATGCAGGACACAGAGACATAACATTTTCACTTGCAGGTGATAAATTATATTAGTATGTTGTTTAAAACAGTTTATTTTGTCTTCGGTGTGTCCATTTAGACACCAAGACCATACATTACGTTTTACCAATGGTTAGTCAAACTGGCTCTAAATGCATTCAAGAAGTCCAAAGTCACGGACTTAATTAAAATATATGCAGACTAGAATCATAAGATTATAATCATCTGATGTGTTTGGATGAAGCTATACGTCTGCACTTACCGTACAGAGTAGGCTGTTTAATATCACGATGCTTCATCATCATTCCTTGCCTCATCTTCTCACTCCAAGCTATTGAAGATGCAAGAAACTGTAAAGTAGGAGAGCTCCGAATATAGTCATTTTTTTTAATCTAGCACTGCAAGATAGATCAAGCTCTGTGCCAAAGAGCTTACAATCTATTTGTATCTCTCATGGTGACCTTATGATGATCCCTGAATGTCCTAAGAGCCCTCAGCTTTGGGGATGTTATGATGGTCAGGAAATGCTATGCGATTATTGTTCGTTTTCTAGTGAGGAACTTCCATTTGAATAACTGAGGGCTGGGCGCAAAAATCGCCTCTTCCGGCAACATAAAGGTTAATGCCCATGGCTCAGGAAGATAAAGAGCTTTGTCTAATTTAACTCATTACAATGACAGTGCCAACGCCATTAGGCCACTAATCTTGGAGGCTCAGCTGTAATATTTTAGATAAGAACTCTACAATTGAAAGAACTGATAATGTCAAATAAGGTGGTGGCTGCAGCTTCCCACGTGTAAAGGGGATTACTGCTTTAGTTGTGCTTTATGCATTTTTCTTAGAATCAATCAGCCCATTAAAAATGATTTATATTCAATATAATATAGAATTATATGACAAAAGTTGATTTCTTGGATGTCTGAAGGTACTATTTAAGTGACTTGACTTACGCCTGCGATATGACAGTCTTTTCAATAACAAATGTTTCCTTTCTGCTCCGGGTTTTACTAGTCCTATTTCAACATAAACATTTCATTCTAACTACTTTGATGCTTCTGGTGTCATGCAAACTATAAAGATGATTGGCTTCACATTAATTTCAATGTCTCAATTACTACTTTTTGAGTTACAGTACCTAGGGTTGTTCTCAGAAATACTAATCAGAAGCACTCAGTGTTGTAGGAACTGCAGTAATTGCTCGGTTTGGAAGGCACTTGTCTAAGGATTGTAATGCCGAGATCCTCACAATAATGTCACTTATCAAAATTTATCCGACAGTAAAGGAAATCTGCAGAAAAGATCTGCCTAGAGAGTCTCAAGAATGCTGATTTATGTTTTAAAATATCCATCACATTGAAAAGTACCACTGAAAATACGTCAGACTATACAATATTCATATAACACACGAAGTAGAGAAACGTGTGAAAGAGGGCTGTGTACTGTAATTACAAGTACATGAATGAAGAACACTTGTTGGTACATTAAAACATTGCACAGTCTGCAATAAATCTACACTTCTTCAGCACTGATACAGTTACTGGAACGCTTCACTATACACAGCATACTACCAATACAGAGAACAAAACCAGTATGAATCAAGTATATAGTAACATTTCTTTTCCACTGAAAGCTTCAATACATATTACAAATTCCTGTATGTTGCATGTTTAGATAAATGCAAAATGCATCTACAATAAACTATTACAAGTTCAGTACAAAAGCACTTGTCTTTAAAGCAGCAGTTCAAGTTGCCGGTTTTTTATTTTATTTTTTCCCCTTTAATATGTGCATCAATACAATCCACACAATAATAAGTAATTAGGTAAGTTGCCGTTCGATCCGTTCTCCTGTGATCGGTCAGCGAAGATTCGGCTCAGGGGTTCACTAAATGGCTGTCAGTGCAGCAGAAGAGGACCAAAGATGCAAAGTTCTGTGGGGAAGCTCATGTGACCAGGCAGTCACTAGATACAATTGGTGCACTGCTAGAGAGAGGACAGGGCTCAAAAAGGGGAGTGCCAGAGCCTGTTTCAGAAGAGGAAGGGGATGTGACTTTGTAAATGGTTACTATAGAAACAAAAAAAATGCTTGCTACATTAGAATACATTAAAAATGTCATTTTATGCTACTGTACAAGTATTTTCTCATAGAACAGAACTGATTTATTTAACAAAAACTCACATGTAGGATATTGCTTGGTCTGCAGCTTTCATGTGTTTTATTTTGGCAAGTTTAGTTGTTTGATGTGCGAAAATCATTATTAGCAAAAAATGTACAACAATTATGTCCTTAATTACCATAATTAGAAATGTAAAACAAATCAGAGTTGGGCTATCCTGCAGGTGAGAAGAGTGCTGGGAAAGGAGGGGCTAGGAGCGGGCGCTAGATGGTTGTTTCTGTTAACGCTGCAGTAAAAAAAGGGGAAAGGCAAAGCTGTGATCAATAAACATTGATTTAAGGGAGCATGTTGGAAAACCAGGATTGGGAATTCTACTTCTGCACATAATACATTTAGACCAGGAGTGGTCAACTTCAGTCCTGAAGGACCACTAACAGGTCAGGTTTTAATGATATCCCTGCTTCAGCACAGGTGGCTCAATCAGCCACTTGTGCTGAAGCAGGGATATCCTTAAAACCTGACCTTTGGTGGCCCTTGAGGACTGGAGTTGGCCACTCTTGATTTACACTTCCCCCCTCCATAAAATAGCAGCTGTGAGTTAACATCAACAACCAAGTAATATCACTAAGAAGGATATTACTCTGACAAATCCCACTCATTGCAAATGCATTCAATTATTACTTTGTGGGGTGTGCTACTAACTTATTAGTGAAACGCAACCCAAACCACAAACATGAACATCATTCTAAGAGTACCCCTATAGCCCCACCCTCTCCCGACACTGCTCACAATTTTCAATTTGTTCCAGGATCCGAAGAGGAGATTACACAAGTGTCACGGTAGACCAGGACTTTTAACACAATTTATTTTTAAGGTATCAATCACAGGACAAAACAAGGCAGTGAAATAAAATGAGGTTTACATTGGATACATCCTCGTAAACACACAGAAATACAAAATACAAAAATATACACCCTTACGGGAGTCTGGGGAATGAGATCTACCTTTCCTAGGTGCAGGGACTCACTTCAAATGGGTTTACCCTGTCCGCTTCTCTGCTTCAGGATATCAGAGTGATGCACAGAGCAGCCACTCTGACATGAACCTCCAGCTGGTCACAGTCCAACTCCCCACTCCTTCCCAGAGTGTCTCTCAGATGGTCTGCACACGCCTTTCCAGAGATGGACTTCTCATGGACTGATCAGCAGTGTTCCTTATATACCCCTTGGTGGCTATCCTTTAACATTGAGCAAGGCAGCCAGCCAAGAGAAACAGTGACTGGGGCTCAGACCTGATAACTGGTTCATTTAACTAAGCCCCTACCTTTGTTCTGATCTATTTCTATGGAGAGCTTCAACTGAGTAAATTACTAAAACAGTGGAATATCTAATTTACTTTCTTGCATGTTAATTCCATCACCACACAATGCCAGATATCTAATCTGTGAGGAATTGCTAACACAGGCATAAATACAGACATAAGGTAATTATGTAAAAGACAGCACTTAGAATTACAACTAGCCCAAATCACATCACAGAACAATGTTAATTCTAAACTGGGGAAAAGATTGTCACAGGGAAGACAGAATACATGCTTTGAAATGCATTCTTACAGACATGGTACATTATACATTCCTTGTTCTCCCCCAGATATTAAATTATATTTGGCTGAAATAAGCCTTACATAGCTGCAAAGTTACATGGATTTAGGGGTAAATAGCTGGGATTTCTCTTTATTAGGTCCCCCAGCTACCCCTACCATCACAACAAGCGCTCCTCAAACTAAAACTAAGCAGCCAATGTGGACCTGACTTACTGCAATGTAAGTTCCAAAGACTTGGTGCTCCAGCCATTGCCAAACCAATTGCTTCCATAATCAACTCTATTCTGGCTGCAGGCCATGTCCCGAAGACCTGGAAAACTGCCAGAGTTGTCCGAATCTTCAAAAGTGGGGACAAAAACACTTTCTCAAACTGCAGGCCAATCTCTCTTCTCCCAATACTATCCAAAGTCATGGAAAAACGTGTTTACGCCCAATTAAGCGATTACTATACCAAGAGAAATTTCCCTAGCAAATTCCAATCTGCTTTTGGCCCAAACACTCCACAGTAACTCTCCTCAAAGTTTGCAATTAGATCCAGTGTGGCATGGAACTAGGACAACTCACTGGTGCAATATTCCTAGATTTTGCAAAGGCTTTTGATACCGTTGATCATGTTATCCTGCTTAACAAACTCCAGTGCTCTAGAATAAGGAAGCAGGCTTTAAACTGAATTCATTCCTACCTATCAGGTAGATCCCAACATGTGTCTAACTCAGACTCCAACTCCAACCCCTTGGATATCACCTGTGGTGTCCAGCAAGGTTCTGTTCTGGGCCCCTACTCTTCTCAGTGTTCATCAATGATCTTCCTACAGCTTGTAAGCACATGTATGCAGATGACACAATCTTATATGCACACAGCCCTAGCCTCTCCGACCTTGAACACATACTTCCATCTGACCTTTTGAGATTTGAAAATTGGATTTCCCAAACCAACTGTTTTTAAACACTAACAAGACTGTAACAATGGTATTTGGGACCAATGCTAAATTTTCAAAGCTTTCAATGACTGAGCTCCAGATCAGAACCAACGCTAACACCACCCTAACTCCAGTCACTAGTTTTAAATACTTGGGCATATGCTTTGACTCCCATTTAACATTCGGGATGCACATAGATACCCTGACATTCAAAACCTATGCCAAACTAGGGGTACTTTACAGGAACAAATCCTCCCTACGTCTGCTGGTCAGAAAGCGTATCGCACAGCAGATGCTAATGCCTATTATTGACAATGGGGACAGAGTTTACTGCTCTGCACCTCAAACACCCCTTAGCAAACTTGATACCCTCTACAATTCATTATGCCGTTTTGTCCTCCAATGCAACTACAACACACATCACTGCGAAATGCTCAAATAAGTAGATTGGTCATCACTTGAGTCTAGGCACAAAGTTCATCTTTCCTGCCTTGCCTTCAAACACTTTCTGGGCAAGCTACCCATCTATCTGAACAAGCTCCTCACCCCTACCACATGCAACACTTATCATCTGAGATCTGACTCCAAAAGACTGTTCATGGTTCCAAGGTTCAGCAAAGTATCCGGCCGCTCCACCTTCTCTTACCGTGCACCCCAAAACTGGAACAGCCTACCGGAGACTCTCACAGCCACCACCATTCTAAGTTCTTTAAAAACTAAAGCTGTCTCACATTTTAATCTTGTCTGTGACTATTGCTTACACCTATAATGTATATTATCTCTAACTGTGCATGCTACTTCTTCTATATAATGTATACCCTGTTCACTTATGTAACTGTATTTGTAACTATGTACTGTATTATTTGTCATCTTAAATATGCCCAGGACATACTTGAAAATGAGAGGAAACTCTCAATGTATTACAGGCATACCCCGGTTTAAGGACACTCACTTTAAGTACACTTGCGAGTAAGGACATATCGCCCAATAGGCAAACGGAAGCTCGCGTATGTGCCTGTCAGCACGTCCTGAACAGCAATACCAGCTCCCTACCTGCACCGATGCTGTGCGCAAGCGGGGAGACTATAGAGCCTGTTACAAATGCATTATTTACATCAGTTATGCATGTGTATGACGATTGCAGTACAGTACATGCATCGATAAGTGGGGAAAAGGTCATGCTTCACTTTAAGTACATTTTCGCTTTACATACATGTTTGGACCCATTGCGTATGTTAATGTGGGGTATGCCTGTACTTCCTGGTAAAACATTTTATAAATAAATTCAGTAGTCTCTTAACCATTGCCATATGTACATTTGTTACATTTACTGTACACACTAAAGCAAGGGTGCGCAAACTGGGGGGCGCAAGATTATTCAGGGGGGCGGGGCGGTTGTAGAGGCCCTGTGTACTTCTCCAAGGCATTTAAATTAAATTCTGGGGGATCGCGTGAGGCCTCTGTAACTTAAAACTTGTTTCCGGCATGACGCCGCGGGGGCACGTGACATTGCCTTGCCATGGCAATGTGACATCATGTGACCCCACGGCATCATTTGACGCCGGAGACATGGTGATCAATTTATTGGGCTCATGGCAACATAAGAAAAAAAAGGAGGAAAGAGAATAGGCAAAAAAACCACCTCTGACGCATTTCGCACCTACGGGAGCTTTATCAAAGAGTAATTTATCCCTCTCAGGTTGCCTCATTAAGTAGAGTGTCAGACTCTTCCTAGACATCCTACCCCCAGCCACAGTTCCCTTGTCTGTCTACCGGGTGTGCTGTGGTTTCTATCTGCTCTGGGGTTCCTCTGTCTGTCTCCTCCTGTTGCTCCTGTCCTCTGTCCTTATAGTTTCCAGTTTCCTGTTCCTACCTTGCCTTTGTTTTGTATCCTGACTCCTTATGCTTAAGCCCATGCTTTTGTTCGTGTGGAGTCCTGATTACTTATTAAAGGTCCTTGCCTATGTACTGGCTTGTCCACTGTCTGTTTCCTGGTTGTGAGTCCCTGGTCTCAGTTTCTGCTCCCCTGCCCTGTTCTTGCCTTCCTGCTACCAACCCCTGCCTGAACCCCAATGATCCTTGCCTGCCGCCTGCCACCGAACCATGACGTGACCACGACGATCCTTGCCTGCCGCCTGCCACTGACCATAGCCTGTGACCCAGACCATTCTTACCTCCCCTGCTGTTCTGGCTACTGAGGTCCTACCCACTCCTGGAGTCTCCCATGTGACAGAGATCTGCCCTGGAAGGTTTGCCATATGTGCACCTCACAAGTGTATATCTGGAAAAAAAACAATAGGATGAATGAGGGACCCCAATCAAATACTATGGGATACCCCAAAAATTTAAATATCCCCATTGCTAGTCCATCTTAAAGAAAAAGCATGCTGAAATGTCAATTTTTTTCAGATGCCTCAGACAGTGACAATCCTACATACACTGTCTTTTTTTAGTAATGATGCTACTGGGAGATAAGACAACCACAGAGATCGAGAACATGAGGATCATATATAGGACGTCATCCGTATAAAGAAGAGTTCTTTCCTCCTTCCCTTTTTGCAGAATCAAAATACGCAAGAGGACTAGATGATCAAAAACAAGAGGCGCCACATACAAACGAAAGAAGTACTTTAAAATCCACCCAATAATATTATTAACATCTCTGGAACAGCTCTGTTTTTGCCACGTGAAGTTTAAGTCGGCGGAGGGCCATCCAGGAGACATCATGTCCCACCTCCAGTGGAATGGCCGACACAGGCGAGCTCTCACACTGTGATGGGCCCACACACAGAATCCATGCTGTTATTGGTCACCGCTCCGTTTCCCATGCTTTTTCAATGGAAGCATGGAAGCTCTGTAAAGGGGTCCCGATCTGAGCCCCGGGGTTCATTCTGCTGCTGGCGTGGATGCTGACTAAGCAGTGTGCTCTGAAGGCTTTGCCAAAGACACTCAGAATGAGGCTTGAGCGGGTGATTCAAACCTGCTTGTGCCTTGGGACTTGGATGATCGCCACAGACGTGGAGAACAAGGCTCGGGGCTGATGCAAGTGGGAAATTCAAATCTGCATTGTACCGTATGACTTTTACTGTTGCCAGAGACTAGGAAAACAGGACTTTAAAAAGTGCTTGCTCGTGAATAGCAGCATGCAGGTCTGGGCAGTCCCTACCCCTATGGAGTGTGCAAGCAGCCCCCAGATGAGCCTTTGAAGTGGCGCCTGGCACCTCGTCACAGTTAGGATTTCCCTGTAATCCCCTGTTTAGTGAGTATAGCTCTGATCTGTGTTTTGTGCTGTGTTTGCTGGCTCCGGCTGGAATAAATACCCTTTTATTGAACTGCTTTGTCCAGTCTGGTGCCTTTATCTCAGTGGGAAGTGCTGGTCTTTCGTGACTGCATTTTAACCATGTCATCACCAGAAGGGTCTGCTGATCCTCTGGGGGTGAAATGTTTAACCCCGTACCAGGGCAGGTGAATGAGAACAAATAACCCTACCACTAGCTGCTGACCACATTGAAAATCTTTCATTGATCTGAAACTGATTGGGAATTTCTGGTATCACAGTCGTTTCCAAAACAAATCATGCCCTTTATACACACGCGCTTTACAATAACTCCTACGTATGTTACCACAAATCACTGATATGAAAGATTAATGAAAATATTTTTTTGCTGTAATGCTCATTGTTATTTGTTTGTTAAAGTTGTTAGCACAGATTAAGAGAATGCTGCTCATTTGCATGTCAGTACCCAGAATCCTTGTCTGTGGAAGACATGTAGATATATTCCTGGGTATGCAATCTTTGCTGATAAAAAATAGACAATTATTATGTAGTAAACCACAATGTTATATGTTACCGTATACAGTACATATAGAAATCAAAGAGAAGAAAGGTAAAGCTTAGTGACACAAGAGATTATTTAGCCTCTCTCGTTATTTTAACCCTTTTGAAGCCGCATGTACCAGAATATTTCCCGGGATTGCAACGACGTGAGCCCCCCTTGGGATAGCGATCACGTCAGTGCAACTGGTTCCCAGTGACTCGAAGGGTAGGGGTTCTCCCTAGAAAATGAGCAGTTGTAGCATGACCCGTAAATCACAGGGCGTGCCAAACCTCATAAGCTTCAGGGTATGTCACGGAGCACCCAGAATGTTACATGGTAAGTAAGGAGTAGATTGGGAGGCTATATGAGGCTAGAGAAGGTCCACCCAGAATAAATTCACTAAATTGTGTGAACAGTGCATATAAAAAAAATATTTATTTATGTATAATTGTAGGGCAGCTGCTAATTTGGTTAAGGTCTGAATCCCTTGTGTTCCCCACTGACGTATGATGTATATCACGGAGGGGCACTGCTTTCTCTTCACCAGTGGATTGGGAGGATGCATGAGGCAACACAAGGGGCACCCCGAATAAATTCACCAAATTGTTTAAACAATTCGGATACCACCCCCTAAAAAAAACACGAATATTTAATGTTAGTGAGCTTAAAATCATGGGTGAGGGGGTCACAAACCTCCAAACTGTTTACCATTGCTCACTCACCTGTGACTGACCTGTCTATTAGGACAGTTCTCCCTCCGTTAGAGAGGTTAGGAGAGCATCTTGCGGGTTAGGACTAGCAAGAAAGGGGATACCGTGGCATGGTTTGCAAGATTAAAATGCTTTGGCCAAAGAATTTAACTAAATGACCCTCACTTCTGAAAAGAAGAAAAGATAAGTATGTAACTAACTGATTTGTCATGTTGGATGTATCATTGGGGCTTCATGTCTTTTGTTATATCTGAGTCGTAATGCCAGGCTCTAAGAGGAGGATAGCAACTCAAGGGGTCTCTGAAAGAGAGAGCGAGGACGCGTTCTGAGACACGGGTGGCTTAGCTAATGTAGTTTTGGGGTTGTTGTATTAATGCAGCAGTCCACGTTGATCGTAATTTTTACCCTTTTAAACAGTGGTTTCTATATTTAAAATCTCATGCTCCGTTCAGGAGGTTAAAATGAAGCTTTCCCTAGAGCCCACTGCAGTCTGAAGGTTAAAATGAAGCTTTCCCTAGAGCCCACTGCAGTCTGAAGGTTAAAATGAAGCTTTCCCTAGAGCCCACTGCAGTCTGAAGGTTAAAATGAAGCTTTTCCTCGAGCCCACTGCAGTCTGAAGGTTAAAATGAAGCTTTTCCTCGAGCCCACTGCAGTCTGAAGGTTACATTGGTGACATTAGAAGCTACAGATGAAGATCACACAAATAAATAAATAAATCAGGACATGCTCGGTGGTAAGACACTAACATTATGTGAGTTAACCACATGTAGGCTTCTGGAGGAGGATTGCTGCTTTACAATCTACTCAGGCTAAGAAACTTGAGTATCACATAAGAGGGTAACATTGATAAAAGAGGATTAATTATGGGAATATGAATTGCTGACCAGTTAGCAGGCATACAGTAGGTTGATGCATGCAAATTGCTGGATACAAATACACCCGCTTATTTATTTGTGAGCCAAGCCAGTCTGTATTTGGTAAAACTAAAAAACAGTGACACAGGTTTATACATTCCAGCTCTCTATGACGATTGGTCTTCAGCCTCGCCCCCGTGACGCGTCCTGCCTCACGACGCATGTCGCACGTCGCACTACTAGGCTGAGGAACACCGCTCGCAGAGCGCTCAGGCTCTGCTCTCACGACATCACAGGTGATGCGCATCGCACGCAAGCGACGCGCAGGTGCCGCACGGCGCTGAGACATCTGTCTCAATAATTCTTCCCCACCTGCTCTTCTCCCCGTCCCAGCCTATCAGTGGGCTGAATATGTCTGAGGGGGCGGTTCTCATTCATTACCCTGGTGAGGTAAGGGGATTGACGTGAGAGTGAGGGGGGAAGAGAGGTGAGGGGGGAGAGAGGTGAGGGGGAGAGAGGTGAGGGGGGGAGAGGTGAGGAGGGGAGAGAGGTGAAGGGGGACTGGTGAGGAGGGAGAGAGGTGAGGGAGAGAGAGGTAGAGGGGGGAGAGGTGAGGAGGGGAGAGAGGTGAGGGGGGAGTGGTGAGGGGGGAGAGAGGTGAGGAGGGAGAAAGAGAGGTGACGGGGAGAGAGGTGAGGAGGGAGAAAGAGAGGTGAAGGAGTGGGAGATAGAGCTGGAGAGGAGAAGAGAAAGAGGTGAGGGTGAGAAGAGAGGCGAGGGGGAGAGAGGTGAGGGGGGAGAGGTGAGGGGGGGATAGAGGTGAGGGGGGAGAAAGGTGAGGGAGGGGAGAGAGGTGAGGGAGGGAGGGGAGAGTAGGGGGAGAGTAGGGGGAGAGTAGGGGGAGAGGGGGATGAAGGGGAGATGGGGAAGAGAAGTTGGGGGACAGTGATTTTAACTACTGTACAAACTACAAACTAATAAACAAACAGTTAAAAATGACCTTAGCAGAAGCTATACAAGTTGTGGAAGAAATATTACTTAGTTGCAAGTAGTTAGGACCCACCAGCTTCTGACAGCACTAGCAGCTGTGTGAGAGATCCTGCATACAGTGTGCTGCAGTGCTGTGTGAGAGATCCTGCATACAGTGTGCTGCAGTGCTGTGTGAGAGATCATGCATACAGTGTGCTGCAGTGCTGCGTGAGAGATCCTGCATACAGTGTGCTGCAGTGCTGCGTGAGAGATCCTGCATACAGTGTGCTGCGGTGCTGCGTGAGAGATCCTGCATACAGTGTCCTGCGGTGCTGCGTGAGAGATCCTGCATACAGTGTCCTGCGGTGCTGTGTGAGAGACCCTGCATACAGTGTGCTGCAGTGCTGCGTGAGAGATCCTGCATACAGTGTGCTGCAGTGCTGTGTGAGAGATCCTGCATACAGTGTGCTGCGGTGCTGTGTGAGAGATCCTGCATACAGTGTGCTGCGGTGCTGTGTGAGAGATCCTGCATACAGGGTGCTGCAGTGCTGTGTGAGAGATCCTGCATACAGTGTGCTGCAGTGCTGTGTGAGAGATCCTGCATACAGTGTGCTGCAGTGCTGCGTGAGAGATCCTGCATACAGGGTGCTGCAGTGCTGTGTGAGAGATCCTGCATACAGTGTGCTGCAGTGCTGCGTGAGAGATCCTGCATACAGTGTGCTGCGGTGCTGTGTGAGAGATCCTGCATACAGTGTGCTGCAGTGCTGTGTGAGAGATCCTGCATACAGTGTGCTGCAGTGCTGCGTGAGAGACCCTGCATACAGTGTGCTGCAGTGCTGTGTGAGAGACCCTGCATACATTGTGCTGCAGTGCTGTGTGAGAGACCCTGCATACAGTGTGCTGCAGTGCTGCGTGAGAGATCCTGCATACAGTGTGCTGCAGTGCTGCGTGAGAGATCCTGCATACAGTGTGCTGCTGTGCTGAGTGAGAGATCCTGCATACAGTGTGCTGCAGTGCTGTGTGAGAGATCCTGCATACAGTGTGCTGCGGTGCTGTGTGAGAGATCCTGCATACAGTGTGCTGCAGTGCTGTGTGAGAGATCCTGCATACAGTGTGCTGCAGTGCTGTGTGAGAGACCCTGCATACAGTGTGCTGCGGTGCTGTGTGAGAGATCCTGCATACAGTGTGCTGCATTGCTGTGTGAGAGATCCTGCATACAGTGTGCTGCAGTGCTGTGTGAGAGATCCTGCATACAGTGTGCTGCAGTGCTGTGTGAGAGATCCTGCATACAGTGTGCTGCGGTGCTGTGTGAGAGATCCTGCATACAGTGTGCTGCAGTGCTGTGTGAGAGACCCTGCATACAGTGTGCTGCGGTGCTGTGTGAGAGATCCTGCATACAGTGTGCTGCATTGCTGTGTGAGAGATCCTGCATACAGTGTGCTGCAGTGCTGTGTGAGAGATCCTGCATACAGTGTGCTGCAGTGCTGTGTGAGAGACCCTGCATACAGTGTGCTGCGGTGCTGTGTGAGAGATCCTGCATACAGTGTGCTGCAGTGCTGTGTGAGAGATCCTGCATACAGTGTGCTGCAGTGCTGTGTGAGAGATCCTGCATACAGTGTGCTGCAGTGCTGTGTGAGAGACCCTGCATACAGTGTGCTGCGGTGCTGTGTGAGAGATCCTGCATACAGTGTGCTGCAGTGCTGTGTGAGAGATCCTGCATACAGTGTGCTGCAGTGCTGTGTGAGAGATCCTGCATACAGTGTGCTGCGGTGCTGTGTGAGAGATCCTGCATACAGTGTGCTGCAGTGCTGCGTGAGAGATCCTGCATACAGTGTGCTGCAGTGCTGCGTGAGAGATCCTGCATACAGTGTGCTGCAGTGCTGTGTGAGAGATCCTGCATACAGTGTGCTGCAGTGCTGCGTGAGAGATCCTGCATACAGTGTGCTGCAGTGCTGTGTGAGAGATCCTGCATACAGTGTGCTGCAGTGCTGTGTGAGAGATCCTGCATACAGTGTGCTGCGGTGCTGTGTGAGAGATCCTACATACAGTGTGCTGCAGTGCTGTGTGAGAGATCCTGCATACAGCGTGCTGCAGTGCTGTGTGAGAGATCCTGCATACAGTGTGCTGCGGTGCTGTGTGAGAGATCCTGCATACAGTGTGCTGCAGTGCTGTGTGAGAGATCCTGCATACAGTGTGCTGCAGTGCTGCGTGAGAGATCCTGCATACAGTGTGCTGCAGTGCTGTGTGAGAGGAGAGGAACGGAGATGCAGCGGGAGAGGTATTTACTGAGCAGTTTTAAATTAAAGTCTTTCAAAGATCTTGCCCTGCTGGGGAGGTGAGCTGTAACCTGCTACAGAAATTAAAGGATGTTCCGTATATTAAAGAAGCAATCCACGCAATATCCTACATGTTTTTTTAAATAAATCAGTCCTGTCGTATTAGATCTGAGGAGCACAAACTTGTGCTGCTGCGCCCCGTCTTGCCTGCCCCGGTGTGCGCCCCCCCCCCCCCCCAGCTTGTAGCTGCGTCAACGGACGCTGCGGGGTCATGTGACATCACATCACGTGACCAGCGGCGTCATTTGATGCCGTGTTTCCATGGTGACGCACCGCACCGCCTCCAGAATCACGGTAAATTGAGAGTTGCAAATGCCTTAAGGAAGAGAGCGGGGCCTCTGCAACCGCCGTGCCCCCCCAGAAAAATCTCCCTCCCCCTGGGGGGCACACCCCCCAGTTTGCGCACCACTGTATTAGATAAAACTTACAGCCTTTTTTTTTTATTATTCAACATAGTGCCATTTTTAATGAGTTTTAATGTACTGAACATTGTAGCTGCTGAGTTACACTAACGTAAGGATTGATTGAACCTGAAAGGCGTCAATTTAGTGAACCCTGGGAAGCAGAATCTTTGTCTGGTCCATCAAGGGAGAACGAATCGATCGGCAGCTTAGGTAATTCGTGTTCAATAAAGGTAATGAAAGTGCCGCTGGGATTGCCTCTTTAAAACTCATTAAAAAGGGCATTAAGAGTTGAATAATTTATGAAAAAAAAGAACGTCAACATACGTTAAGATCTCTTTTATTTGTTTTTTTTGGGGGGTTCATTTTCTGTTTGTTATTTATTTTACATGCCACACTCGGCTGTTTATCCACACAGTCTCTCCACTGTGCTAAGAATTATGAATAGCTCCACTGGGTATATCCTTTGAGAGTGCAAGTTCCCTATGAGAATTATTTCATGGAATTAATTCCACTATAAAAAAAAAATTGGGAAGCACCTTAAGCGTCATAAAGCCGAAGTTGCATTAATCTGGGAAACTCTTCTAGATGTGACAAAAAGTGAAAAACTTAGGAGAGACTGGGTGGGTAAATGTGCATATTCCCTAGCATTAATTATAATTTCTGAGGAGTGGAGAGAGGTGCAATATAAAGTACTGCATAGAACCTATTATGCTTTTAATATCCATTTTAAGGGGAAAGAGAAATCTAAATATAAGTGCCCCAACTGCTCCAAGAGCGGATTTAAAACACTGTTTGTGGGATTGTCTGGTTATTTCTGATTTTTGGGATAAAGTTCTGCATTATATACAAGAAGTTATTGGGGTAACTACAATAAAAGTGCCCTTAGCCTTGCTGTTTGGGAATATGGAAAGTTGGAAAGAGGTCAATGTAAGGAACAATGTCCCAAGGCTAGCAGAGATTGTCTTGCTAGCAGAATGGAAAACAGTGATGGGGAAATGGATAAAGCCTGAACCCCCCATTTTAGATATTTGAATCGATTATCTGAATAAATTAATGATGGACAAATTAGAAGCTGAGGCGAATAAAGAATTAAGAACCGAGAAATGTTTTTAAAAATGGGAAAACTTTATTGATACTATGTCGCAACAAGATAGGGATTTAATCATACACACATTTGAGCGTACCTCTTGGGGTCTCCTCAGACTGATTGCGATGGGTCACAGATAATTTCGCCCTTGAGGAAATATGATGGTATATTGTTGATGGGGGAGATGGTGAATGAGGAATCTTAGGCCAGATTCTGGTTAGGAGGCTGTGTGGTGATAGCTTTGATGTTAATCTTTGAAAATGCTATTATCTGGTTTTTATTTATTTATTATTATTTGTGTTAATGAGTTGAGTTTTAAAATTATATGATGAGCAATACCAAAAATAATTTTGTCTAAAAGTATGTTTTTCTGTGTATCTTAATGTTGTTTTTTCTGTATTGTAATAATTGTTTAATACTTGTAACCCCCAATAAAAAAAATACTGTTAAAAAAAAGTTGAATAATATTTTTTTTAGTAAGTATTATCTAATACTATAGAACTGAATGATTAAAAAAAAAAAATAAAAAAAAAATAACACATATGTAGGATTTTGCATGTAGCTCCCCTAACATGTAAAAGTGACTTCACAACATGTTGAAGAGAGTCCTTTTGGGAGGTCACTGTCACACCAGAGCAAATCAAAATGCAGAGTTTAGAGCAATAGCCCCCACTGGGTTACTAAACGCATTGTAATATACTTGTAATGCTTATTCTAGAATGTTTTCTTTTTTTTTGCTTTACAAAAGGAAGATCAGAAACCACCTTACTTTGTTATTACACTTATGTTGCACATTTTGCTAGGCGTTGCATTTCCTTACCACACTTTATACAAAGCCCGCATAGTGTCCCAGTGGTATAAAGGAAAGGCGTGATACTGTACGAAAAGACCATTTTTTTCCAACTTCAATTTATATTGTTTTTTTCAAGCATAGATACACAGAAATTAAACATTAGAGAGTGGATGTTGGGGGAGGGGGGTAAATACATAAAAGAGGGTGTGGCGGGGGGTGGGGGGGGAACAGCACTATAATAAGTTGACATTTCTTAATACGTTACCTAGTATAAACTTAGTGTACGCGAGCATTTTGGGGCAGTTTCTATATCTGTGGTGGGAGCCGTCTCAAGGGGACCTGGATAATTGTATAAATGTGTAGTGGATAGCAATTACAGGGGGGGGGGGTGAGGGAGACTTCTGGATAGTTTCTAGCAGATACACATAGTTGGTCCAAGGGGGCTACAGGCTCAAATAGCCTATCTACATTTGCATTGCTGACCCTTTATTATACTCGACACCTAGCGGCTGTTCAGGGACGGAAGACAAGGGGGAGAGGGGGGTGGGAAACAAAAACAGGGGGGGGGGAGAACCGGAAAGAAAAAAGTGAGCATGGATGTGTCTCCCGAGGGACATTCCTGAAACTCACCTGCCCTTGCAGGTGATGCAGAATTTAAGTCAAATGTCCTAGACAAAACTTGGTCCAAAAAGATGCCAATCTTTGATCAGTGTAATTAAAAAGGCATAAATCTTCTAATAATAAAGTTAGAGGAGAAAGCGCATACATACAGTAAAGAGTTATAGAACACTATGGGGTGTGCCGGAAGAAAATGGCAGCATTCGTGTGATTAAAAAAGGAGATACAGGAGAGATCAGATTATAGTCATCAAATGTATAAACCAAGCAGACAATAAATCAAGATTTACTATTAATCTCATGCTTTCAAATGAGGGGACAAAATACACAAACAGCCCTTTTAAGCTCAGAACCCAAATCCACCACTAAATATATATATACAATACCCTTTGCTTGCTTCATTCCAGATAAGATTCCAAGAGACACTGTTTTTAAGTATACCCTTTGCTTGCTTCATTCATTGTAACATCGCCGGAAGAAGAGATCAGTGTATCTCGAAAGCTCGCACAAATAAATAAAAGCATTTCGTTAGCCACAGAACGGTACCATCTATTTATTTTTTGATTATTGAAGCTCGGCTAACACGGTACTGATACCTCTACATGGATATATATATATATATATACACACACATACATATATACACATAATGCCAGCCAATGCCTAAAGACTTTGGAGAATAAGGGAGGTACCGGATGCAGCGGACCGCACCCTCAGTTCTTCGGAGCCTGGCGAGTGAAAGGAATGAGCTACCCTTTGCTCTGTGCCCGTGTGTACAGAAAAGACTGAATATGTCTAGTGAGATGGAGTTTAACTACTACAGACTACCAGGAGGACTCTTGGTGGTAACCGTGGAAGGGAAGAGGTACCTTCGTTGCCTCTGTCCCAAGTGCGACTTCCCAGGTGGCGAACTAGCCGGGGGAGCCCAGTGTGCCTGCTGCGGAGAACGTTTCCTGAAGCCCACGCTGCGGCCTATGGAATTCGCAGAGAAAGATGCGACCGACTCCAATACCTGGGTGGTCGACCTTGCTGCTACCCAGCAACAATCTATATATGTGTGTGTGTTTGTGTGTTTGTGTGTGTGTATTAATAATCAAAAGGAGTGCTAGTATGGAACAAAAGACAAAAAGGCAAAGTGCAACAAAATATCATGGAGGTTAGTGACCCCTTCTTGTGGTTTCCAAGCTCACTCATCCCACCTTTTTAATTGCAGTTCTTGCTAAGCACCTGTGAATGACCAACCTATTAAAGGCAGCGCTCACTCCATTAGAGAGGTTAGGAGAGCTTTTTGCAGGTGCAGCAGGGTTAGGACCGACAGATGGGCCATACTGTGGCATGGTTGTACTGTAGGCTTAAAATACTTTGGCCAAAGAATTTAACTAAATGACCCTTGCTTATGAGAAAATAAACAGATAAGTATTTAACTATATAATATGTCAAGTTAGATGTATCACTGGGCCTTTTTGTCTTTTGTTCTAGACAAAATACACAACTCTGTTATCCAGCCCCTGCTATTTGCAATGCCCTGCAGGCTCTTGTGGCAGCAAAGAAGTTAAGGGACAGTGATATTGGGGAAAAAAAAGAAATGTCATATATAGTATGAGCTAATGGTGAACAAAGATTAGCAAGTGAATAATTAATATATTTGTAAAAATTCTGCCAGAACCTTTTAGTCCTCCTCATCATGGTCTCTAGTGTAGTAATAAGGAGCAGTAACAACATGACATGATCAGTTCTAGATAGTCAGACCACTGTCTGCTTCCCTTTAATGCCAATTAGGCTATTTCAATGTCGTTTTTTTGAGGCCCATTCTGTACTGAACTCATTAACGTATGATAAAAGTGCTTGTAACACAGCTTTCTTTAAAAGAAAAAAAAATAATAATTCTGACTTAGACCCAAGTACTTATTTCCAATATACTATCCTCATTTGAAATGCACTCTAAATTAAGGCTAATCAGAGAGTGTAGATACATCTGAAATGTTACTATGGAAACGCTCCGCAATCCCAGTTACTTAGATAGAGGTCTACTCTTAGCACTGGAGTGAATGGATACAAGGAAATATCACTGCTTCACAATGAACAATTGATGCAATGTACAGCTGCAGATGAAAGCAAGCGTACCAAGATTGTCAAAAATGTCATAACACCAGATGTACATCTGTGAAGTGATTACAAATAACAATACATGCACTTTCTCAAAGTCTTTGGTTTCAAGAAAGGGCCACACTGATTCTCAAGAGAAACTGCCACTTTCTGGGGTTGAGTGTGAAAATGTATCCTAATGTCATCTTTTCAATACTTTCTCTCAATTTCTAGTACAGCCAGAACTAGTTTTCTGGCTACCAGTCTGCCCCCACTGGCAGTAAGCCCTGGTAAGAGACGGCTGCCAGTAATAATCATGGGTTTCCCCCACACCCTGCAGTGCCCTTGAGTGAAAGGGGAGGTGGTGTCAGCTAGGTCTGTAAGGATTATGGAGACACGCCGTTCACGGCGTGCCTCCCACTTACCTGCTGCCTCGCCTGACATCATCCTGACTCGCAGGGACGCCGGAGAGAGGCGCGCGAGCCCCTGCACTGTGCGCGCGCGCACACGTTCTTCTCTCTCTTCTGCCCTCGGATCAGGGCGTGGGGGTGCGCACGCAGCCGCAGGCGCTGCTACACAAAGGCGCTGCCACACGGAGGCGCAACCGCCTCTTAAAGGTACAGGTCCCAAGACTGTTGCTGCTATTGAATGCAGCCAGATTGCTGCCCTTTATGCCTCATCTCCTGGGACTCATAAGGGACCTATCCCTGCTACAGCTGGCTCCTTCTACACACCCCTTTATGGCTGCAATCCTATTGGTTCCTCACTCCCTTATATACCTGCCAAAATCACTGGTTCTTTGGTTGAGCATAGTACCAGTTGTCCTTACCATTCTCTGCCTCCCTAGTTCTATTTTTACTGATCTCCTCGTGTATCAAACCGGCTTCCGCTACGTCTTCCTGCACCTCTGGCATCCCGAACTCGGCACACGGCAATTCGACTCTCCGCATCTCTGGCATCCCGACCCTGGCTTACGGTAAACGACAACGTCCCTCTCTCTAACCCTGGATTTGGCAAACGGCACTCTCTACCAACCGTACCTCTCCTGCCCCGATCCGGAATCCCCGACCAATCTACTTTCAAGACGTGTCCTCGTGGCTGTGGGTGGTGTTCCTACCTTCCCACCTCAGCACCGTGGTCCCGTCTCGTTTGTGGTGAGCACATCCTAACATTATGCTCAACCCAACAAACATGGACCAAGCTGAGGTGGAGCGGACTTTAAATGCCCATTCTGCTCTGTTTACCAGATTAGAGACTTATTTGGAGCAATCCGATAGACGCTTGGATACCATGCAGCAAAGCCTCCACTCTCTTACTCTTCAGGTCCGAACCCTCACTCGGCAATCTCCTCTCGTGGCACCTACTGCACAGCCTAACCCTTTTTCGTTATCTCCGTTCACTCCGGAACCACGTATTCCGCCACCAAGACATTATGCGGGGGATCCTCAAGGATGTCGGGGATTCATTAACCAATGTCTTGTACAATTTAGGCTCTCTCCCTCTCGCTTTGTGTCTTCTGTCTCCAGGGTCGGCTACATCTACTCCCTTCTCACCGACCAGGCACTGGCGTGGGCCTCTCCCATCTGGGAGCAACAGGGGGCGCTCACACAGGACATCGATCTCTTCGTTGAGGAATTCCGAAGAGTTTTTGACACACCAGCACGAAAGTTAACAGCAGCTTCTGCTCTTCACCACATTAACCAGGGAGACCGTTCGGTTGCTGTATATGCGGTGGAATTTCGCACTCTTGCTGCTGAAACAGGTTGGAACGATGACGCCCTATCTTCCGCGTTCTGGCAAGGATTATCGGAGACCCTAAAGGACGAGCTCGCCGCACGAGATCGTCCTACTAACCTAGAGGACTTAATCGCTCTGGCTATTCGGGTGGATCAACGCCTGCTGGAACGTAAATATGAACGTACTCATTATCGTTTAAGGTTCCAAGAACTCTTGCACCCTCCTTCGTGGCTCCGTCACCTTCTTCCGGGGACATTCCTGAACCCATGCAGTTGGGGGGCAACCGACTATCTCCGGCTGAGAAGTTACGTAGACGCACGGCCGGTCTTTGCATGTACTGTGGCAATTCCACTCACGCCGTGTCCCAGTGTCCCCTTAAACCGGGAAACGCCAGCTCCCACTGAGATCCGGGAGAGTTTCATTGGGAATACTGACCCCTTCTTCCATCATCCAAAACATCCTTCCCACCAGGATAGTCTTACCTATAATACTGTCTGGAGAGGGGTTCCACACCCGGGCACGGGCGTTCAATGATTCCGGTTCGGCAGGTAATTTCATTGATGAAACTTTTGCTAGACAGAACAATATCCCTTTTGTCAACAAGGAGACGCCTGTAGGTCTGGAGGCCATCGATGGTCGACCTCTTAAGCCAGCATTTATCACGCTTCAGACAGTACCTCTCCTACTGCAGTTCGTGGACGTCCATACAGAGATCATTACTCTCGATGTCATCCACACGCCCTCTGCTGAGTTGATTTTGGGTCTTCCCTGGCTTCAACTTCATAATCCTCGCATCGACTGGACGGATCGGGAACCGGTTCAGTGGGCTCCTTCTTGTGCCAAGACATGTACCAGGGTTTTCCAGAGGATTGGAGGAGTGTCTACCATATCCGAGAAGATCAACTCCTTACCTTCTGTGTACTGGGATTTCCGTGACGTATTTGACAAAGCACGGTCTGAGGTATTACCGCCGCACCGCCCGTTTGATTGTCCCATTGACTTACTTCCTGGCGCACCTCTTCCCAGGGGAAGATCTTATCCTCTCTCTCTCCCAGAGACAAAGGCTATGAACACCTACATTGCCGAGAACTTGGAGAGGGGTTTCATCAGGAAGTCTTCCTCCCCGGTCGGAGCAGGTTTTTTCTTTGTCAAGAAGAAGGACGGATCTCTCCGTCCATGCATAGACTATCGGGGGTTGAATAATATCACTCGCAAGAATCGCTACCCCCTGCCTTTGATTCCAGAATTATTCGACCGCCTCCAGGGAGCAACCATCTTTTCTAAATTGGATCTGAGAGGTGCCTACAATTTAGTAAGGATACGAGAGGGGGACGAGTGGAAGACTGCTTTCAACACCCATGACGGCCACTACGAGTATCTTGTTATGCCTTTCGGGTTGTGCAATGCACCAGCAGTTTTCCAGGATTTTGTCAACGAGATCTTTCGGGACATTCTCAACACTTTTCTTATTGTTTATTTAGATGACATCCTCATCTTTTCTAAGACCGCTCAAGATCATATTAAACACGTTCAACAAGTACTATTACGTTTACGGGAGAACCATCTTTTTGCTAAATTGGAGAAGTGCCAGTTCCACCTTAAATCCGTGGCATTCTTGGGTTACGTTATCTCGGATTCCGGTTTCAAAATGGATCCGGAGAAACTTAAAGCTATCTTGGAGTGGCCTCTTCCGACTACTCTCAAAGCCGTGCAACGCTTTTTAGGTTTTGCGAATTATTATCGACGGTTCATCCGCAATTTTTCTGATACCGTATCCCCCATAACCGCCCTCACCAAGAAAGGGGCAGATCCGTCATCATGGTCAGTGACCGCTAAAGAAGCGTTTGAGAGTCTCAAGAAGGCTTTTGTGTCTGCTCCCATCCTCACCCACCCAGATCCTGGACTCCCGTTCACCTTGGAGGTAGATGCCTCGGACATTGGGGCCGGGGCTGTTCTGTCCCAGAGAACTTCTCCGTTAGCCAGACTGCATCCCTGTGCTTTTTTTTCTAAGAAATTCTCTTCCGCTGAACAGAATTATGATGTTGGAAATAGGGAGCTTTTGGCGATCAAATTGGCGTTGGAAGAGTGGAGACATTTCTTAGAGGGTACCGAGACACCTATTACCATCCTTACGGACCATAAGAACCTCCTTTACCTGGAGGGGGCACGGCGGTTGAATGCTCGACAAGCCCGCTGGGCTTTGTTTTTTTCACGATTTAATTTTCTTATTTCTTTTATTCCTGGCTCCAAGAACCTTAAGGCGGACGCTTTATCTCGACAATTTCTTGCGGATGACAGGTCCGAGGAACAGCTTGAGTCTATTATCCCCTCTAGTTGTATCCTGTCTGCCAACTCCTTTGAGGTCATGAGCAAAATTCAGTCGGAACAGTCACAGACTCCGAGGGGACTCAAGGTTCCGGAGGGAAGACTCTACACGGCATCTCAACACCGCAGGAAGGTTCTCGAGTGGTGTCATTCGTCTAAATCAGCAGGACACCCAGGGATACAGAAGACCAACGATCTAGTTCAACGTACCTTCTGGTGGCCAGAGAGGGCTAAAGACGTAGAGGAGTTTGTCAAAGCATGTAGCATTTGCGCTCGTAACAAAGTACCTCGTGTCAGACCCGCTGGTCTACTCCTTCCATTACCCATTCCAGATCGCCCCTGGAGTCATATCTCTATGGATTTCATTGTGGAACTTCCAGAATCCAAAGGGAAGAATACTATTTTAGTGGTCATCGCTCGATTTTCCAAGCAGACGCACCTTGTTCCTTTGAGGGGTCTTCCAAATTCCCCCAGGCTGGCAGATGTGTTTATTCAGGAGATTTTTCGCCTTCACGGAGTTCCTTCTACCATTGTCTCTGACCGGGGCTCGCAATTCGTGTCAAAATTTTGGCGTGCCTTTTCCAAAAGGTTGGGAATCGCTCTTCACTTCTCCTCAGGATACCATCCACAGACCAATGGGCAAACGGAGAGAGTCAATCAAAGCTTAGAACAATATCTCCGATGCTTCATCACGGATACTCAGGAGGACTGGGTGGATCTACTTCCTTGGGCCGAGTTTGTCTTGAACTCTCTCCGCAACGACTCTACCCAAGAATCTCCGTTCTTTATAAATTATGGATTCCATCCTTCCCGGTTACCCTTCTCTTCACTACCATCTGGGGTGCCAGCAGTGGACAAACACGTCTCTCACCTAAAGGTTTTGTGGTCTAAGATACAGGAGAACTTGAGGGTAGCTACAGGGAGACAGAAACTCCAAGCAGATCGCCTTCGACGACAAGTGCCGGAGTTCGTTCCAGGTGACACGGTGTGGCTTTCATCTAGGAATATCCGGTTGAAGGTTCCTACCATGAAGCTTGCTCCCAAGTTCCTCGGTCCCTTTCCCGTGGTTAGGAGGATTAACCCTGTGGCTTACGAACTACGCCTTCCACCTTCTATGAAGATTTCACCAGTTTTTCATGTATCTTTACTCAAACCAGTGTTTCGCAGCCCTCGCTTTTCCAAGAAAACTTCTTCTCCACCTCCGATTATGATTTCGGGTCAACAGGAGTACGAGGTCCAGTTTGTCCTGGATTCAAGAAAGTCCAGAGGAGGAGTACAATACCTGGTTCACTGGAGGGGGTTCGGTCCAGAGGAACGTTCTTGGATTCCTTACCGGGATCTTCACGCACCTCAACTTCTACGGGCTTTTCATCGAAAAAACCCTTCCAAGCCTTATCATGGTCGCCCGGAGGTCGCCCCTGAAGGGGGGGGTACTGTAAGGATTATGGAGACACGCCGTTCACGGCGTGCCTCCCACTTACCTGCTGCCTCGCCTGAAATCATCCTGACTCGCAGGGACGCCGGAGAGAGGCGCGCGAGCCCCTGCACTGTGCGCGCGCGCACACGTTCTTCTCTCTCTTCTGCCCTCGGATCAGGGCGTGGGGGTGCGCACGCAGCCGCAGGCGCTGCTACACAGAGGCGCGGCCACACGGAGGCGCAACCGCCTCTTAAAGGTACAGGTCCCAAGACTGTTGCTGCTATTGAATGCAGCCAGATTGCTGCCCTTTATGCCTCATCTCCTGGGACTCATAAGGGACCTATCCCTGCTACAGCTGGCTCCTTCTACACACCCCTTTATGGCTGCAATCCTATTGGTTCCTCACTCCCTTATATACCTGCCAAAATCACTGGTTCTTTGGTTGAGCATAGTACCAGTTGTCCTTACCATTCTCTGCCTCCCTAGTTCTATTTTTACTGATCTCCTCATGTATCAAACCGGCTTCCGCTACGTCTTCCTGCACCTCTGGCATCCCGAACTCGGCACACGGCAATTCGACTCTCCGCATCTCTGGCATCCCGACCCTGGCTTACGGTAAACGACAACGTCCCTCTCTCTAACCCTGGATTTGGCAAACGGCACTCTCTACCAACCGTACCTCTCCTGCCCCGATCCGGAATCCCCGACCAATCTACTTTCAAGACGTGTCCTCGTGGCTGTGGGTGGTGTTCCTACCTTCCCACCTCAGCACCGTGGTCCCGTCTCGTTTGTGGTGAGCACATCCTAACATTATGCTCAACCCAACAAACATGGACCAAGCTGAGGTGGAGCGGACTTTAAATGCCCATTCTGCTCTGTTTACCAGATTAGAGACTTATTTGGAGCAATCCGATAGACGCTTGGATACCATGCAGCAAAGCCTCCACTCTCTTACTCTTCAGGTCCGAACCCTCACTCGGCAATCTCCTCTCGTGGCACCTACTGCACAGCCTAACCCTTTTTCGTTATCTCCGTTCACTCCGGAACCACGTATTCCGCCACCAAGACATTATGCGGGGGATCCTCAAGGATGTCGGGGATTCATTAACCAATGTCTTGTACAATTTAGGCTCTCTCCCTCTCGCTTTGTGTCTTCTGTCTCCAGGGTCGGCTACATCTACTCCCTTCTCACCGACCAGGCACTGGCGTGGGCCTCTCCCATCTGGGAGCAACAGGGGGCGCTCACACAGGACATCGATCTCTTCGTTGAGGAATTCCGAAGAGTTTTTGACACACCAGCACGAAAGTTAACAGCAGCTTCTGCTCTTCACCACATTAACCAGGGAGACCGTTCGGTTGCTGTATATGCGGTGGAATTTCGCACTCTTGCTGCTGAAACAGGTTGGAACGATGACGCCCTATCTTCCGCGTTCTGGCAAGGATTATCGGAGACCCTAAAGGACGAGCTCGCCGCACGAGATCGTCCTACTAACCTAGAGGACTTAATCGCTCTGGCTATTCGGGTGGATCAACGCCTGCTGGAACGTAAATATGAACGTACTCATTATCGTTTAAGGTTCCAAGAACTCTTGCACCCTCCTTCGTGGCTCCGTCACCTTCTTCCGGGGACATTCCTGAACCCATGCAGTTGGGGGGCAACCGACTATCTCCGGCTGAGAAGTTACGTAGACGCACGGCCGGTCTTTGCATGTACTGTGGCAATTCCACTCACGCCGTGTCCCAGTGTCCCCTTAAACCGGGAAACGCCAGCTCCCACTGAGATCCGGGAGAGTTTCATTGGGAATACTGACCCCTTCTTCCATCATCCAAAACATCCTTCCCACCAGGATAGTCTTACCTATAATACTGTCTGGAGAGGGGTTCCACACCCGGGCACGGGCGTTCAATGATTCCGGTTCGGCAGGTAATTTCATTGATGAAACTTTTGCTAGACAGAACAATATCCCTTTTGTCAACAAGGAGACGCCTGTAGGTCTGGAGGCCATCGATGGTCGACCTCTTAAGCCAGCATTTATCACGCTTCAGACAGTACCTCTCCTACTGCAGTTCGTGGACGTCCATACAGAGATCATTACTCTCGATGTCATCCACACGCCCTCTGCTGAGTTGATTTTGGGTCTTCCCTGGCTTCAACTTCATAATCCTCGCATCGACTGGACGGATCGGGAACCGGTTCAGTGGGCTCCTTCTTGTGCCAAGACATGTACCAGGGTTTTCCAGAGGATTGGAGGAGTGTCTACCATATCCGAGAAGATCAACTCCTTACCTTCTGTGTACTGGGATTTCCGTGACGTATTTGACAAAGCACGGTCTGAGGTATTACCGCCGCACCGCCCGTTTGATTGTCCCATTGACTTACTTCCTGGCGCACCTCTTCCCAGGGGAAGATCTTATCCTCTCTCTCTCCCAGAGACAAAGGCTATGAACACCTACATTGCCGAGAACTTGGAGAGGGGTTTCATCAGGAAGTCTTCCTCCCCGGTCGGAGCAGGTTTTTTCTTTGTCAAGAAGAAGGACGGATCTCTCCGTCCATGCATAGACTATCGGGGGTTGAATAATATCACTCGCAAGAATCGCTACCCCCTGCCTTTGATTCCAGAATTATTCGACCGCCTCCAGGGAGCAACCATCTTTTCTAAATTGGATCTGAGAGGTGCCTACAATTTAGTAAGGATAGGAGAGGGGGACGAGTGGAAGACTGCTTTCAACACCCATGACGGCCACTACGAGTATCTTGTTATGCCTTTCGGGTTGTGCAATGCACCAGCAGTTTTCCAGGATTTTGTCAACGAGATCTTTCGGGACATTCTCAACACTTTTCTTATTGTTTATTTAGATGACATCCTCATCTTTTCTAAGACCGCTCAAGATCATATTAAACACGTTCAACAAGTACTATTACGTTTACGGGAGAACCATCTTTTTGCTAAATTGGAGAAGTGCCAGTTCCACCTTAAATCCGTGGCATTCTTGGGTTACGTTATCTCGGATTCCGGTTTCAAAATGGATCCGGAGAAACTTAAAGCTATCTTGGAGTGGCCTCTTCCGACTACTCTCAAAGCCGTGCAACGCTTTTTAGGTTTTGCGAATTATTATCGACGGTTCATCCGCAATTTTTCTGATACCGTATCCCCCATAACCGCCCTCACCAAGAAAGGGGCAGATCCGTCATCATGGTCAGTGACCGCTAAAGAAGCGTTTGAGAGTCTCAAGAAGGCTTTTGTGTCTGCTCCCATCCTCACCCACCCAGATCCTGGACTCCCGTTCACCTTGGAGGTAGATGCCTCGGACATTGGGGCCGGGGCTGTTCTGTCCCAGAGAACTTCTCCGTTAGCCAGACTGCATCCCTGTGCTTTTTTTTCTAAGAAATTCTCTTCCGCTGAACAGAATTATGATGTTGGAAATAGGGAGCTTTTGGCGATCAAATTGGCGTTGGAAGAGTGGAGACATTTCTTAGAGGGTACCGAGACACCTATTACCATCCTTACGGACCATAAGAACCTCCTTTACCTGGAGGGGGCACGGCGGTTGAATGCTCGACAAGCCCGCTGGGCTTTGTTTTTTTCACGATTTAATTTTCTTATTTCTTTTATTCCTGGCTCCAAGAACCTTAAGGCGGACGCTTTATCTCGACAATTTCTTGCGGATGACAGGTCCGAGGAACAGCTTGAGTCTATTATCCCCTCTAGTTGTATCCTGTCTGCCAACTCCTTTGAGGTCATGAGCAAAATTCAGTCGGAACAGTCACAGACTCCGAGGGGACTCAAGGTTCCGGAGGGAAGACTCTACACGGCATCTCAACACCGCAGGAAGGTTCTCGAGTGGTGTCATTCGTCTAAATCAGCAGGACACCCAGGGATACAGAAGACCAACGATCTAGTTCAACGTACCTTCTGGTGGCCAGAGAGGGCTAAAGACGTAGAGGAGTTTGTCAAAGCATGTAGCATTTGCGCTCGTAACAAAGTACCTCGTGTCAGACCCGCTGGTCTACTCCTTCCATTACCCATTCCAGATCGCCCCTGGAGTCATATCTCTATGGATTTCATTGTGGAACTTCCAGAATCCAAAGGGAAGAATACTATTTTAGTGGTCATCGATCGATTTTCCAAGCAGACGCACCTTGTTCCTTTGAGGGGTCTTCCAAATTCCCCCAGGCTGGCAGATGTGTTTATTCAGGAGATTTTTCGCCTTCACGGAGTTCCTTCTACCATTGTCTCTGACCGGGGCTCGCAATTCGTGTCAAAATTTTGGCGTGCCTTTTCCAAAAGGTTGGGAATCGCTCTTCACTTCTCCTCAGGATACCATCCACAGACCAATGGGCAAACGGAGAGAGTCAATCAAAGCTTAGAACAATATCTCCGATGCTTCATCACGGATACTCAGGAGGACTGGGTGGATCTACTTCCTTGGGCCGAGTTTGTCTTGAACTCTCTCCGCAACGACTCTACCCAAGAATCTCCGTTCTTTATAAATTATGGATTCCATCCTTCCCGGTTACCCTTCTCTTCACTACCATCTGGGGTGCCAGCAGTGGACAAACACGTCTCTCACCTAAAGGTTTTGTGGTCTAAGATACAGGAGAACTTGAGGGTAGCTACAGGGAGACAGAAACTCCAAGCAGATCGCCTTCGACGACAAGTGCCGGAGTTCGTTCCAGGTGACACGGTGTGGCTTTCATCTAGGAATATCCGGTTGAAGGTTCCTACCATGAAGCTTGCTCCCAAGTTCCTCGGTCCCTTTCCCGTGGTTAGGAGGATTAACCCTGTGGCTTACGAACTACGCCTTCCACCTTCTATGAAGATTTCACCAGTTTTTCATGTATCTTTACTCAAACCAGTGTTTCGCAGCCCTCGCTTTTCCAAGAAAACTTCTTCTCCACCTCCGATTATGATTTCGGGTCAACAGGAGTACGAGGTCCAGTTTGTCCTGGATTCAAGAAAGTCCAGAGGAGGAGTACAATACCTGGTTCACTGGAGGGGGTTCGGTCCAGAGGAACGTTCTTGGATTCCTTACCGGGATCTTCACGCACCTCAACTTCTACGGGCTTTTCATCGAAAAAACCCTTCCAAGCCTTATCATGGTCGCCCGGAGGTCGCCCCTGAAGGGGGGGGTACTGTAAGGATTATGGAGACACGCCGTTCACGGCGTGCCTCCCACTTACCTGCTGCCTCGCCTGAAATCATCCTGACTCGCAGGGACGCCGGAGAGAGGCGCGCGAGCCCCTGCACTGTGCGCGCGCGCACACGTTCTTCTCTCTCTTCTGCCCTCGGATCAGGGCGTGGGGGTGCGCACGCAGCCGCAGGCGCTGCTACACAGAGGCGCGGCCACACGGAGGCGCAACCGCCTCTTAAAGGTACAGGTCCCAAGACTGTTGCTGCTATTGAATGCAGCCAGATTGCTGCCCTTTATGCCTCATCTCCTGGGACTCATAAGGGACCTATCCCTGCTACAGCTGGCTCCTTCTACACACCCCTTTATGGCTGCAATCCTATTGGTTCCTCACTCCCTTATATACCTGCCAAAATCACTGGTTCTTTGGTTGAGCATAGTACCAGTTGTCCTTACCATTCTCTGCCTCCCTAGTTCTATTTTTACTGATCTCCTCATGTATCAAACCGGCTTCCGCTACGTCTTCCTGCACCTCTGGCATCCCGAACTCGGCACACGGCAATTCGACTCTCCGCATCTCTGGCATCCCGACCCTGGCTTACGGTAAACGACAACGTCCCTCTCTCTAACCCTGGATTTGGCAAACGGCACTCTCTACCAACCGTACCTCTCCTGCCCCGATCCGGAATCCCCGACCAATCTACTTTCAAGACGTGTCCTCGTGGCTGTGGGTGATGTTCCTACCTTCCCACCTCAGCACCGTGGTCCCGTCTCGTTTGTGGTGAGCACATCCTAACAAGGTCTGAGTATATCCAATCTTGGATCAGACCTGGTGCCCTCCTCCTGGCTGTACTTAAGGGTGATTGCCACCCAAATTTAGTAGTGCGTCTCCCCATTTGAGAGAGGCAGGTCACACAGCAGAGTGCCTCATATTGGGGCCTTCTCTGTTCTCTCGGGGGAGAGTGAGTGTGGACATTTCCCCTGCCTCTGCTACAGGGGCAGGGAAGAGCAAGGACAGCTGCAGGGGCCCTTGACCTGTTGTGGTTGTACAGGGACCATCCTACAGCTGGGTAGCCGATCCAGACACTGCATTTGGAGGCAACTGCCGTGTTACTGTGCTGGTACAGAGAGAATAAACCGTTTCTGTTCAATATACCTCCGACCTGGTGTATGATCTTACTGGGGGGAGAAGTAACCGTTTCTACCGCAGGAGATCGCCTCCATTCAACTGGAGCCGCTGCACTGCTAGAGAACCACGTGGGTAATGTACCCCAGAAACCTGATCCTGAGTCCCCACAACCATCGTCGGACAGCTCAGCTCTCCTGTTACCAACAGGTATCATGCACCACACTACCTGTAATGGCAGAATCTCCCGTATGGTGAGGGAAACACTGTTACACTAGTTTACAGCATCCTTCAAGATTAAGAACATACAGTATGCATTCAATCCATGGCAATGTCTTGTATAGCGCACACACAGAGCGAACCCTGCTCTTATGCCCTTTTTAAAAACTCCAAAAAGGTGGAGCAGAGAATCAATCGGGGTTCGGAAAGGTGATTTCAAAGAGCCAAGTTGTGAGCCGTTTTCTGAACGCGGGGTAGTCTTCAATGTTTCTGATGGATATGGGGAGGGCATTCCACTCCCTAGCTCCCTGTACCGAAGGGACACAACAAGCTTGTCTAAATATGTTCACCCAATGCATGTTCATCTCTATGAAAATAATGAATTACACATGTATAAACTGAAATCACACATCCATCATTTTGGTTCAAGTAGCACACAACTTACAAATTAAACCATTAATATTCGGGTGCTGATGAGCATACCTTAAATATTCATAATGTGTATGAAAATATGAATGCAATTAAGTGCTAACAAAAAGGGCATTGAATGTAGGACCAAAATAAGTAAAAGCAGGGTAGTGTAACTATACTTAATCGAGATTTTAGGAAAGAGTTTACCAGTGTTAAAGCAGTTACAGTATGTCCTTCTTGTGTATTTTTGTATTGTTTTGTAATATCATTTAAACCATAGAGAATAGGGGGGCTCAGAGTAAATTATTTCTTGGAAACTCCTGTTCATGCGCAGTTTGACAGCGATTTCCTGGAGCACAGGAAAATGAAAAGGTCTGTGTCACTGTCACGAAGCCAATTAGGGATGGGAACATCACTGTGACAATCGTCCTTCCGCTCATTGGACGCCACTGGCCAGCTCCTACTATTGCCACCTTCCCTGATGAATATCTCTTGAAGTATACATTTTTGCTGCAACCACCTACAACAGGGGTGGGCAACTCCAGTCCTCAAGGGCCACCAACAGGTCATATTTTCAGGATATCCATGCTTCAGGAAAAGGAGATCGAAATGACTGCCGCTCCACTGGGTGAAAAAGTATCAGGAACTCACTAGATGATTGAAGGTAAAAAGTTCTTTATTAGCCTATATAAAAATAGACATAGAACAGAACTCCTCCCACGCGTTTCACGCCCACTGTGGCACTTTGTCAAGGAGTGTGCACTGAGAAGTGAAAGTGCAATAAATACCTGCCCCAAAATAGTAAACCAGCTGCTGTCAACTGGCATATAACACCATACCAAAAGATATAATGTTAAGAATCACAGCTAACATGACAGCGCAAACTGGAAAAGTAAGAAAGAGAAAGAAGAGAAAAAAAGGAAAAAAGAGAGAAGGAGACATAAAAGAAGAAAGGAAAAAAAGAAATATACATGTGCATAGTAAACAGAAGTATAATGAACTATATGAAATATACTTCTGTTTACTATGCACATGTATATTTCTTTTTGGTTACATTAAAAGAACAGGGTTAAACAGTCAATTCACAGACATTTCATTGACAGGTAGAGTAGGAAAATTGGATACAGGGGATAAAGGGCTTGTGATTTTCCGATTGAAATAGAGCAGCTTTAACATCACTTTAACATCACCAAACAGCAGCCGAACGGCAGCAAATGGCTCACACCCTTTGGCTGCGCCAAAGGCTGTCCACCTTTGGGGCAACGCAGATGTACACTGGGGTGGTTGATTTTCAATGCAGCTGTAAACAAAAAGTTCTATGTGTCCTCTTGGCTCATTAACATTCCAGTGGGTGGGGTTGACGTTCCACAAAGTACAAGAAAATGATAGCCCTTAGCACACAGGTCCTGTGCAGAGGGGAGCAGCTCTTGGGGAGACCCATCAGGCTGTCTGCCTTTGGGGCAATGCAGATGTACACTGGGGTGGTTAATAGCAGTATGCCACATATTATGCCACATATTATGCCACTTTGCTGTTGTGCCTGTGGAAGTAGATGGCACAAAAAAATTATCTGCATGGACCAGGATGTCACTCACGAGTAAGTTGATCTTAAAAGTTCAGAAATTATGCTTCGGCTGCCTCAGTTTTGCAAAAGTTGGGGGTACAGATTTGGCCTTGCAGTGTCCAAAAACATTCTAAAAAACTATTTTTAAATGTAGTTTGTTCCTTTAATATTTAGCTTTCGGGATTTTGGCTAAAACATGTTAACAAGACAGAGATTAAACACAATCTAAATAAGTAAATATATTTCACATAAAAAAATATTTATAACAAAGTTTTTGAGTACTAGAACAGGGATAAACAGGTACACATTGAGTTTCTCTAATTCGCTATCCACTAGTAGTAAGGGCTTCTGCAGTAAAAAAAACAAAAAACAATAGAGCTCAAATATTTACACATTATTTACTTAATATAACTTATATCTGACCCATTTACCAGGCATTAACCTGTGACTGACTAGAGTTAAGTAGTACTACTAGTGAGTGACCCTTTCAGTGTGTACATGTCTCTGTTTGTAGTATATGAAAGTAGCAAAACATGTGACATTTAATATATATATATATATATATATATATATATATATCGAAAGCTTGCACAAATAAAAGCATTTAGTTACCCACAGAATGGTATCGTCTATTCGTTTTGAGATATATATATATATCTCAAAAACGAATAGACGATACCATTCTGTGGGTACTGTAACTAAATGCTTTTATTTGTGCGAGCTTTCGAGATACACTGATCTCTTCTTCCGGCGGTGTTACAATGGATAAAGCAAGAAAGGTTTCTACTTAAAAACAGTGCATCCTGGAATGTATCTGACCGCGGTGGCAGCAGAAGAGGAGGACTCACACTAGAGGAACCATTTCTATCAGCCGATCCTGTTAGAAATGGTTCCTATAGTCTGTGTCCTCCTCTTCTGCCGCCACCGCCGCCCGCCGTCCTCCTCCTCTGCTGCTCAGCGCCACCGAAGCCAGGATATGAAAGGGTTAATATACTTTTTGGCTATTAATAGCCAACACGACCACAAGATCTCCAATTTCCCCTGAGGAAGTTACACTCCAAGTCATGAAAAAATGAAAATGTGTGGTGCTTCTAAGAAAAACCTTTATGAATATGAATATTAATTTCATTTACACAAACTAGGTGGGGGTCCTGTGTACCCCGTTATGTAGCTGTATCTGCATGCTGGCTCCATTAAATATATTTTTTTAAGGGTCAAACCTCTCCTTGGCTTAATTACTCTTTTTTGCCCTTCCTGAGCAACGGTGCCTGTTTTTTCTCTGTTCTTCACGTTTACACTTTAAGTCATGAAACGCATAGGGTGGAGCCTATTCTGTCCATCAGCATTGAGGTGGAGTCACTGACGGGGTAGCGACGCCATCGAGGGAGGCATCTGAAGGAGTCGCGGCTGCGAGGAGAGGAGTGAGACGCCGACCTCAGCTACCAAACGCCAAGCTCCAGGAACTCAGGCTGTGGACGGCAACTTTGTATCTAGCGGCAAGACCTGACACATTGTAAGTGTATTTCTTTGGTCTTTCGCTTTTATTAAATTGTCGCCAAAGTTATTAAACTGTACCACACTATATTTGTCTCATTTATACATGTGTGAAACATTTGTGTGAAACATTTGCGTGAAACGCAGTGAGGAACAGCATTGGAGATCGTGTTAGGAACCGCGTGGGATTCGTGGATCTAGCTACACGATCGTGGGTTAAAGAACAGTTTATATCCACTGCCTGTGATCTTTGTGCATGCTGTAAGAAGGCAATGAAACCGTGCAGAGGTTTTTGCTGAATTAGTATACTGCGCAATGGTCTTTTTCTTCTCTTGTTTCCGTAGGAGTATCATTTGAAGTGATCTATTAGGACTTCTACCCAGGATTTGTATATGGTCTGATTACAAACATTGGGACTGGTATCATTTCCATATTGCGCCGGGGAACTGTTTCTCATTTCTGTAATTTGTGCTGGCACAAATCAGTGTATACACTTTCCCCCACACCCTGGGAGATATGACGGCTAACGTGTATGTTGTTCGTAACCTGCGGCTCACAAGAGGCCTGGGCCTCCGCTGCTGGGAGCCTGGGGTGTGCCTGATCCTTCAGATGACAGCACCTCCAGCTGTACGGGATCCTACTATGTGGAATAACCCCATTAAAGGACCCCATGCAATAAAACACACACCGGTAAAAGTAACAGTTTACTGCGTGCATAGAATAACAATAATACCAGTCCCACCAAATAGGCCACGCATGGCCATGCCCTCCAACACACTGTCCACACCTGGTACACAGTCCCCAAAGTTCCTAGGGGCCCTTGGGCACCCAACCATCCTGGTGTCCACAGTAGTCACCCACCCAAGTGTGCTGCCACACTAGAGTGTGTACTGTTGGTGCACTTGTCAAGGTGAGGTACCTGCCGGGTGCTCTGGCACCCGGTAACGCTACAATGTAAGGACAGGATCCACTGATCCAGCAACGGTTGTGATCAGCGACGAGTCTGCCTCCGCGTTGGGTGGTGTCCAGCTGAGGGTCCCGCACTGAAGAGAGTCTCTCATTGGTAGCTGATGGTCTGGTCCCAGACCACCGGAGGCTAGGATGCAGCCGCATCCTGGCTGTGTCCTTCACACTGGTATTACAGGGGCAAAGTCCCTAACTGATGGGCCTGTCCCTGCAGCAACCACAAGCTGAGGTGAGTCAGGGCCTAGCTGGTGCCTAAGAAGGGGGGGGGGGTCCTCTGGCCTAGTGTAAGGGCCACTGACACCCTGCACATGCACACCCACACTTCTGCTGTCCCAGCTCCAACTGGTGTGCTCCTAACGTGTGCAAAGTATCTAATTTCCCTTACCAAGGGAATACTAGCACCCTATTGGCTCTCTGCCGGCACCTGACTAGCTGCCCCTGTGCATTGTGGGGTTTGTAGTCCCTGTGGAGCCCTGTTCCTTCAATGGCCACCTCATGTGCCTATCACTGCGCATGCACGGCATGCGCAATCGAATCCAAGATGGCGGAACCGTGCTACGGTACCCGCCCATGCCTCCGGTGACCGGGTCGCCCGCTACAGGCTGTAGCAACCCGCCGCAACACTCCCCCGCCATAGAGGAGGTACGCGGGACGCAGGGGGGCACCCTGTTATATGAATATTACACATTTCAAGCAATTACACTGGAAACAAAACATTGCTGCACTTATCAGCGAGTAACCTTTTCCTCAGAGACTTAACTGTGTCTTTATTTCCCGTGTTCTCCAGGTTGCAAAACAAAACTGTCAGCGTGGCAATAACACAGTTATTTATTACATTTTAAAGCAGAATTTCTGGTGGCACTTTTTTGTTTTAATATATGCAGGACTTGATTACCTTTAATGAAAACGAATTACCCAAGCTGGCAATCGACCCATTCTCCTGCGATCAGTCAGCGTATATCCTGCGATCAGTCAGCGTATATATCCTGCTCTCTGGGTTCACCTAATGGCCGCCTTTCAATCAATGGAATGTAACAGCTACAACGTAACCAAAGGTAAGGATGCTTAGCATATTACCACTAAATAAAAATGGCATTACAAAAAAATGCAGTAGGTATTATCTAATGGGCAAACAAACAATAAAACGAACCCCCTACAAGCGCTGACCTACGCCAATAACAAATGTGATATAAACAAAAGTGAATATACGTGAACATTAACCACTTAAGTGAATTGTAGAAAGAAAGCTGCCAAGGGGAGCTACATAAAACAGATGATTCCAAACCTGTTGAACAAATATACAAATACAAAATAAGTGTCCCCAGCGCTAATGATAAAGTCCAAGATACCGTCGTCCAATTAGACAGTCTTAGATAAGAGACTTCTCTGGATAGGTAGATGGAAAGTTCCAGACGGGTAGGAGTGTCCTAAGGGTTAACTCCACATAGGGGCCTGTGCTTTAACATACTGCGCAATTGGTGTGTCCTCTTGTTTCTGTAATTTCAGAATCACTGTGGAGTTAACCCTTAGGACACCCCTACCCGTCTGGAACTTTCCTGTTATTCCATCTACCTATCCAGAGAAGTCTCTTATCTAAGACTGTCTAATTGGACTACGGTATCTTGGACTTTATCATTAGCGCCGGGGACACTTATTTTGTATTTGTATAGGTATTATCTAATACTACAGAATGGATTTATTAAAAAAAAAAATATATATATATATATATATATATATATATATATATATATATATATACAAATGTAAATACAACTGTATGCTCATCTGCATGTCTTAGGCAGGTCTGCAACCCCGCCTTTCACCATTATCCCCCAGCACACAGCACTTCCACTGCAGCAAGGGATTCTGGGAAATGACAGGCAAATGAGCACTTTTTGCTTCAAAAACCATTTTTAACATGGTTCCCTATAGGCTTAAGCTTACTGCATGGTCACAGCTTTGAGCACAGCCAGGGTTAAGGTGCATAGCCAGAAAACCCACCCACAGACAGCTGGTTCGACCTTAATGGGTCTCATCAGTGTGGGGTTGGTTAACTGGGTATGCAAAGAAGCTAAAGGAACCATGTTAAAAATGGTTTTTGAAGCAAAAAGTGCTCATTTGCCTGTCATTTCCCAGAATCCCTTGCTGCAGTGGAAGTGCTGTGTGCTGGGGGATAATGGTGAAAGATGGGGTTGCAGACCCGCCTAAGACATGCAGCTGAGCATACAGTTGTATTTACATTTGCATATTTGCTTTGCTGTGGAGGGTTTTTGTCACTTTTTTTACTCACCATAACTTAACTCAGTATGGTAAACCCCATCCTTTAGCTTCTTTGCATACCCAGTTAACCAACCCCACACTGATGAGACCCATTAAGGTTGAAACAGCTGTTATCGCTTCTCGGCCTTTTGGCTAAGATCAAGTGTAGTGTCTGTCCTGTGAAGGATGGCACTGGTTGCACCACTTGGTCTGGTCATGGGCTGAGGCCGCGGATGCAAAGTAGCCCGGGCTTTTTAATCTTGCACCCCAGGCCTGGATAACCTGGTGGAGTATCACTTGCTGCACTGTGGTTGGTCGTTTTGGCGTCCGGCCTCCACTTACGAGCACTTGATCTGCACAGATTTTTTTGCACCGTCCCCTATTTTTCCCGCACTTTGGCCCCCCTTATTGCCTTCCGCTGAGGGGACAAGCCAATTATTTTTGTCACCGCCTGGCCTTGCAAAGGGCCAGGCGTGCACTTGTGCACACCCTTTTTGTGTTGTACGTTTGAGCACCTCCTGCACTGCATTGCACAGAGCACCGGAGCACTCGCACTATGGATTTTTTGATGTTTCGTTTGTTGGGTTATCGTCACCCCTCTCTCCGGAGAGCAAAGACTGTAGTGCTGGCTAGTAGTCGCCATCCCTTCGGGGGAAGATTGCGGTGGGTTAGTAGGCGTCAGCCGAACACCCTAAAGACTTGGACCCTCCTGCGGCGTCAGCTGCACTAGGAGGGAACAGGATGGACGTCGGATTCCTCGGATGACGACGTCGATGTAACAGCAGGACTCCAAGGCTTCGGCTGGAGAGGACTGCTTATGGCACGGACTGGCCTACTCTCCGGAGCGGACTTTGTCACAAGTTTTGAGCACCTGGTCTCACTTGACCATGAGCACGGTTTTTGAGGTGGAATCACTTTTTCACCACCCGGCCTACAAAAAAAAAAAAAAAAAAAAAAAAAAAGCTGTCTGTGATCGCTTCTCGGCCTTTTGGCTAAGATCAAGCGAGATGAGTGGTCCTCTCGACCTGCACAGCTATGACCAAATGCAGTACTATCCTACATGGGCTCCAGTAGGAAAGGTCTGTGGCAAGCATTTGGCCCTCTAGCTAGTTGAGAGGTGGTGTCCAGGCCCAGGACCACAGAACCCCTGAGCCTCCGGGCTAAGGGGGGATGGCATTCGAACAACCAGCCCTTCGGGGCTGGGGTGCACCCGCACAACCCTCGAAAGAGGGGATATGATGTGAACTCCCTTGCGGGCCTCGGGCCAGAGGGAGGAAGAGACGGATGTCCTGAATCCTAACGGAGGAAGGCATCAATGTCCCTGGAGACCTAGGCTTTCGGGCTGAAACCTCCAGGGAAACTGGGCACCGAGGGCGGGTCTGACTTCGGTTGGACAGTCCAAGGGCAAGCTCCCTATCCACTGAAGTGGACTGGGATCCGATGAGCGAGAGGGTGGACCCTCTCGGGAGGGAAAAAAAAAAAAAAAAAGCTGTCTGTGGGTGGGTTTTCTGGCTATGCACCTTAACCCTGGCTGTGCTCAAAGCTGTGACCATGCAGCAAGCTTAAGCCTATAGGGAACCATGTTAAAAATGTTTTTTGAAGCAAAAAGTGGCACTGTGTGCTCATTTGCATGTCATTTCCCAGAATCCCTTGCTGCAGTGGAAGTGCTATGTGCTGGGGGATAATGGTGAAAGGCGGGGTTGCAGACCTGCCTAAGACATGCAGATGAGCATACAGTTGTATTTACATTTGCATATTTGCTTTGCTGTGGAGGGTTTGTGTCACTTTTTTTACTCACCATAACTTAACTCAGTATATATATATATATATATATATATATATATATATATACAAATACAGTTAATTACAAGCTTGTCACGGTAGCTTATGACAGGCTGTAATTTACACCAAAACTATATATAAATATATATAGGATTTTTACTGTTTTACTACTAAGCAGCAGTCCCATTTAGCACAGCAATAAAGTGAAAGCCTCTATTCACATGTCAGTTTAAATTGAAGATGTGTTTATCAAATTGGTCCCTGAAAGCTATTTTTTTGTGACAAAGAACAATACAAAATGTAACTGAATATGCAATTCTGCTTTTGCCAGTAGTAACCACAAACAATACTGCAAGATATTACAATTCTACAGCAATGGGAACAGAGTAGGTTTTACACAGAAATATTTCTGTATGTGGGGTGCAGGAGTAACTCAGTGGTAAGGTCATTGCCTTTGAAGTGGATAAGCAAGGCTTAAATCCCAGTGTCAACAATTTCTGCCACTTTGGGCAAATCACCTTTTCTAAGGAAAAAAAAAATAAGGTGTTTTTAGGTCGCACACCCCAAAACAGGAAAACTCAAAATATAACACTGCTCAGTTCCCTTGTATTATTTGTCCATGGAATGTATGTATGTATGCATGTATATACTGTATATACAGTGGCAAGAACAAGTTTGTGAACCCAAATGATAATTACAAAAATTTCATATTTTTTCCATGATTAACTTCTTGAATCAAAACCAGTCTTATCTTAAATATCCAATCGGGTTTATGTTAACCAATTCCATGTCTTTTGAAACAAAATTATGAATGAATTAGTCAAACAATGATTAACTAATGAGTCAGGTTATGTGCAAAAGTAAGTGAACCCCTGGTTTTATCAGCTAAATTAAAGGGGATAATTAGAATCAGGTGTTTGAATAATTAGGTAGATCTTCAGGTGTGAATTTGGGATGCGCCACCCTATATAAAGATCAGAAACTTTGTGAGTTTGGTCTTCACCTTACAGGTGTGTGAAAAAACATCATTCCATGATCAAAAAAAATCTCTGAGGACTTCAAAAAAGCAGTTATTTATGCTCATAAATTTAGAAAGGATTACAAAACTATTTCTATGGATTTGGGGCTCCACCAATCCACTGTCAGGCAGATAGTCTACAAATGAAGAAAGTTAAAGAACAGAGTCACTCTACCCAGGAGCAGTCGTCCTAACAAAATCTCTCCAAAACAACCCAACAAATCATCCAGAAAGTAAAAAAGAACCCCAGATTAACATCCAAGAATCTGCAGGCCACTCTCGCCTTGGCTAATGTGTTCATGACTCAACTATCAGAAAAAGACTGAACAAGAATGGTGTTCATGGAAGGATAACCAGGACGAAACTACTGCTCTCTGAAAAGAACATTGCTGCCCATCTGAAGTTCGCCAAAGAGCAAATAGATGATCCAAAAGACTTCTGGACCAATGTTCTCTGGACAGACGAGTCAAGGGTAGAACTTTTGGCCTCAATGAGAAACGTTATGTTTGGTGAAAACCAAAACTTTAGAACAGAAGAACCTCATTCCAACTGTCAAGCATTGTGGTGGGAATGTGATGGTTTGGGGCTGCTTTGCTGCTTCTGGACCTGGACAGCTTGCCATCACTGACACAACCATGAATTCTGCATCGTATCAGAAGCTTCTAAAGGAAAATGTCAGGCCATCTGTCTGTGAGCTAAAGCTGAAATGAAAGTGGGTCATGCAGCAAGACAATGATCCTAAACATACAAGCAGATCTACAAAAGAATGGCTGCAGAAGAAGAAATTGGACATTTTAGAATGGCATAATCAAAGTCCGTACCTTATTTTATTTTTATAATTCCCTGTACTGTATTCTTTGTGAAGCGCTGAGTACACTTTTGGCGCTATATAAATAAAGACATACAATACAATACCACACAGAAAGCCCCAGTGACTTTAATTAGACTTTCTGTGCAGTAGCAGGTGTTATTACACTTTATAGAATAGGGCCTGTAGTGTTAAAATAAGACCCATGGCAATATATATATAATTTAAGCTATTTGATCGCCCACTTGACAAAGCATAAATTACTGTTATTTAATAACAATCACAGTCCAGCACCATTATTTGCCTGTGGCAATTTGATTGTGTTGAAGCGACGTGACCTAACATTCAAAACACTGCAGTGAATTGGCTGCCATTCAAATCGCACTACTCCCATCTACATCCTTCCTGACTCGTATCAGCCCAGGCAGACCTTGGACAGAAAGGCATTTGTAATGTGGTCTTTCCTGAGAAAGTGAAGGAACTTCTCTGTTTGTATTGAAAAACAGAAATCAGGGATGTGATGATAACCAATCAGAAAGATGTATTCTGTTTCAATCTCATATGTTCTTATCTTTAATCAACAGGTGCCTCATGGACCAATTTTCCAGGTCAATGGTAATCTGTTCGCTAACGTACAGAAGGAGGCTGCAGGTGTCATGGTGGTTTAAAGAATGTAGTTGTACTGTGCTTGATTTAAAACATTTTTTTATATTTATTAAACATTAAGGAAAAACTCATTTGGATGGACTTTTAGAACAATGAAAGTAATATTTGAGCTGTAACCCACTGGGCGTCTGCAACACAAAATGCAGCGAAGGGGTTGAAAAGTCCCCTAACCCTTTGCAATGCGCATCTGGCAGTGAAATGTTTAAGGTTTATTATCTATGCGGCCATACACTGGAGAGCTTATCCTGCACTGCATTGCGTCTACTGTGCCAGCACAAACTATTCATATCTAAACACAAACAAGGGCACAATTTGTGAAATGCACTCTGCATGTAGTGCCGGGGGGGGGGGGGGGGGGAGGGGGAGGGGGGAGAGGGAGGGAAAAGGTGATTGTCAAACCCCAATAAAAAAAATACCTATTTATGCACCTTATATTATTCTGTTTTTTGTTTGCTTTGTAGAGGGATTATTCCTATCCATCTCCTACTCTGAGTTTTCTTTAAATTACACGTACTTTGATTTACACAAATTTAACAGGACTAGTAGCAGCCATCTATTATGTCACATAATAAGCAGCCCAGTAAATTCTCACAATTTGTGAGTTTCACGAATTAATGCTCTCTTGCGGTCTCACGCATTAATGCTCAGCCTCACGCATTAATGCTCGGCTTCGCGCATTAAGACTCTGTATCACGGTCTCATGAAATAAAGGCTCCTCAGGTTCTCACCCATTAAGGCTCTGTCTCACTGTATCACCCATTAAGGCTCTGTCTCACGGTATCACCCATTAAGGCTCCGTCTCACTGTCTCACCCATTAAGGCTCCGTCTCACTGTCTCACTCATTAAGCCTCTGTCTCACTCTCACACTAATTAAGGCTCTGTCTCACGCACCAATTCTCTGTCTTACGGTCTCACGCATTAAGGCTCCTTCTCACAGATTTTGGATCCGCTGCTCCAAAGGTAAAAAGGGGTATCATGCAAATCTCATGCATGTTTGAGGCCCCTTCTCACATACGGCATTCAGGAAAATGAAAACAGCTCAGGTGCGCTTAATTGCTTGGCACCAGGGGGGAAAAAGACAGGAGCTCTCTAGCCTCTCCTCAGGGACCACAGCCACACAAGTCATTTGCAAACACGTATGAATATACATAGCTTGCACACCTGAAATAGTATATTCATTAATTGCAAAAAATAAATAATTAAAAGCACCCCCCCCCCCCCCTTGTTTTGGCTCAGTGTCCTGATGAGAGGATTGAGAACCACACAGTTAAAACTTTTTTTATTTTTAATATAGCAGATTAAAGTATTGCCATTTCAACTTCCTCTGCTGCAATAGTAGACAATATGTAGATCGCCTCCAACCAAGAAAAGGGTAAGAATCAGTGACATCCACAGAGCAAGAGGCACCCTTCAACACATTATGCAGTATAACAAATCTAACAAGTGCTTTGCATCTATGCATATGTGGTAGTTACTGTATTTTCTCTGGGGAATAAAAAGAAAAGCAAGGCAGGATTGGTGTGAACTAAAAATGTAAGATTCAGGGTAGATGGCAAACAGCCAACCTGAATACAAGCATGAACACACGGTTTTATTAACTTTTACATAGAAAAATGCCCTAAGCATTTAAACATTGAACTGGAAAAGACTCAAGTATTGTGTTATGTTTAACACAATAGCATATTTTGAGATATGTGGCCTATATTCCCACAGCAAAATGGTGTAGACCAAAGGTTATATTATAATTAAATGTTGTTACTAAAGTAACAAAATGTTCTATTTAGAAGAAAACATGTACATCGTAACATAAACTTGACAATATGACTTGAGATGGAAATATCGCAAGGCATCCAGGAGACGATTAAAGATACAGTATTCTAAAGTGTTCAAATCCCAATCAAAATTGCTCAAAGCAAAAAGTTCACCAACGTTTATTTTGAAGTTTACTAGCAAAAAAAGTTCTTATAAGCATTATAGCTCATACTGACTAAGTGATATTCTACCACAAGACACATTGTGGCTCTGGAAGACACTATAAAGCCACTGACTCTGGAAGACACCATACAGCCACTGACTTGAATACTTGGTTGTAAGATGCCTTCCAGCAGAATACTGCTCAGAGGGACCCACCACAACATTAATCCATCTGGGACACGATTGTTGTGGTCGGACACGTAAACTTGAAGCTTCGCTACATCTGTAGAGAACATTTTCACATGTGGAGTCCTACAACAAAACTGTAGAAACTCAAGCATGTAATACCCTGAGGATTAACATTTCTACAGATCGTTATAGAAGACCTCATCCCCTTTAGGCATGAAATGTAAGCTGTGGGTTAGTGCTTGACAATATCTTGGTGTACTTTCTTAAAAAGGATCATGACGAGTCACAACATCCTCCTAAAGTCATGATAAACTGATATAAAGCAACATATTCTGAAACACACAGCATGCTGCTAACACTTGGCATATCGTCCATGCCCCATGGGAGGTGGGTTTTCTGGCATTTAGAAATGCAGCAAAAAGACTAATACAGATATATGCTCACTCATAACTTAAATACTGTAGCTTAATATGCTTACATTGCACTTTGCATGAGCAGTATTTTGCAGTAGAAGGAAAGAATATGCCAGACACAAATCTTAGCCATTTATCATATGTTCCGCTGAACGCCTCCGGAGACAGTGACACTCTCTGGACAATTTCCTTCACTACAAATTTATTCTGACCCGCTTCAACTCTTTCCTGCCAAACAGTGTTTCTTCACCTCTCTTATAAAACATGCATAAATCAAACCCACACCACCTCTTCTCTGTCATTGACACCCTTGTTCGACCTCCCGCGACATCTTTCTTCGCTACTTCCATTACACCACAAGACGACAATTATTTCAAGTCCAAAGTGGAAGCCATCTACAAATAAATCCCTTCCTTTCTATATTCCCCTTTCTAATCCTCCTCCATCCGCCTTTGACTCCTGCTGTTCTCCTCAACCTCCACTACATCAGTTGCATCCAATTGCATGCACTTCTAGTGCCTGGACGCTTCACTTTTTTCAGATTTCAGAATTTGTTAAATTACTGCAGAGTGTAACATAACTTTTATCCTCCACAGACAAAAAAACGCATATACAGTAGAGTCGGTTATCCGACTTTCGGTTAACTGACACTCCGTTTTATCCGACTTCCCCCCTCCCTTCTCACTTACCACGCTTACCGGCGGCAGAAGAGGAGGTCTGAAGACCACGGGAGCAGAACAGGAGGAAGACAGCTGGAGGTGGGAGAAGAGGACCATGTCAGCGGAGAGAAGAAGTTGAGACAGTTGACCGACATCTGACTTCCGGTGTCTGCAGGTGTTACAGCACGTTCCTCCCTTGCCATTCTCCTGTGCTGCTCTGCTCCTGCTCCGATTACATGTCGTCTCCTGCCACTGCCCACTGTCTCAACTTCTTCCCTCCGCTGACATGGTCCTCTTCTCCCGCCGCCAGCTGTCTTCCTCCTAGTCCGCTCCCGTGGTCTTCAGTCCTCTGCTGCCAGTAAGCCTGGTAAGTGACAAAGGGGCGTGAGGTGAAAATGTCAGATAATACTTTCTGTATGTATGGTATTGGCCCCTTTTATAAGTGAGACTCTACTGTACACACAACACAGGCCGGTTCTCAAGTCTGGGTTTCTAATACCCACTTTCTAGCCATAAAATAATAAGGTCAAGACTAAGACACAAAGGGGCTTATTCTAGTAGCTCTGAATTTGTCATTGCCAAACCACACGTTTTGGCCTGTTCACAAGAAGCCGAATGAAATGTGTGAGGGGAAAAAAAAAATCGCATTTTCTAATGTGCTTCTATAAACAGTGAAAAACCACCCGATTGGTACTTGTTATAAAAGCGACATATGACCTGAAGGTGGTGCTAACTCCCTCCAAAGCCCGAAATAGGGCTATTGCATGGTTATCGTCATCCTCCTCCTCCACCAAGCAAAGCCCTATTTCAGTGTTTGGAGACAAATCACAATTCCTATCTCAGGATAAAATACAACCTCAGTGCTATACCCACAGTGATAACGATAATAAATATATGATAAATACAACCTCAAACAAGAATAAACGGTGATGAAAAAAACCATGTATATTATGCGTGAAATGAGATACAGGGTGTTTTACCACCTCTACTTCTGAAGTCCTGCAGCTGGTCTCCAACAGTTGGTGCACAGTGCAATATGTGAATTGAAAATACAAAAAGAAACAGTGTAAAATATCAGACAATATATATCTTTCACTTCCACATGATAATGGACATTTGTTAGTGAGAGAATCCAATATGAGAATTAGCAATCTCATGGATTTTGTGTACCCAAGATGGTTGTATCAGATTTAAGAAAAAAACTCCCTTATTGTGGAAGTCTTCGTTAGCATACTTGAGCCCAGGGGAGCGCAAACTTTTGGTGCTACGCCACCTTGTCATGCCTACCCTGGTGCTCGCCCCCCCTCCCTACCTTGGAGCTGCGTCAAATGACGCTGCGGGGTCATGTGACATCATGTCACATGACCCGCGGCGTCAATTACGCTTGTGATGTCACGTCACATGACCCGCCGGCGTCATTTGACGCGCGTTGCCATGGGACATGTCACACAGCCGTCTGAATCATGGTAAATTAGAGTTGCAGAGGCCTCACACAATCCTCCGGCATTTAATTGAAATGCCTTGGGGAAGAGGGCGGGGCCTCTGCAACCGCTGTGCCCCCTCCCCCCCCCAGAAAAATCTCCTGCCCCCCCTGGGGCTCCTTTAAATTAGGCAGACACACACATAGTGCTGTATATCTTGATAGAATTCAATGCTCCTTTTGTAGCCATGGATTGCAATTATGCATGTAATAGTGGCATCCGTGACATATAATGGGAAGAGAAAGCAACATAGCATAGATCCACTAAAACAATGTATTAAAATGAGCGCGCAAACTTTTTTTGCGGCGCCCCCCCAGCCTTACCTTCTCCGTTGGCCGCCCCCCTCCTTACCTCGCGCGGTGTCAGGGTCGTGTGATGCCACGTCATCTGACCCACAGTGTCATTTGTTGTCACGTTACCATAGCAACTGTGATGTCACATGACCCTGCGGCGTCATTTGACACCGCGTTGCTATGGTCACGCGTGCTGAAGCCAGCAGAATCCCGGTCAGTAGAGGTTGCAGATGCCTCGCGCGGGGAGAGAGCGCAGGACCTCTGCAACCGCCCGCGCCCCCCCAAAAAAATCTTGCGACCCCCTTTGCGCACCGCTGTATTAAAACATATAAAACAGACACCTGGAGTGCCACTCACATATTCTCCATTCTTTTGCAAGTTGTGTAAAATCTTATACGGTTGTTGACGCTCAGGTCTTTATTGTGCTGGTCGTCTGTAGTCTGCATTGTCGCTGGTGTCCGCGTGTTGCTGAGGCTTGAGCAGTGGCGTCGATGTCCACACCACCCCGTTTCCTGGTTTCGGCTTGGCTCAGCCGTGGCTTTGTGACTTCACACGTTCGCGTGCTGACGCTCGCTGCTGGGGGGCTGGCTGTCCGAGTACTCTGCTCTGTCCCGCAGTCAATTCTCCAATCTCGGGCTCTCTCAGCGATCCAGCTGGTCCCAGATCGATACCGCAAGCAAATACACACGGGCAAAAAATGAGAATGTTCACCCTATGAGTTTCACGAGTTGTCTCGCTTCCTCAGGGGCATAATGTCCACAAGGGGGGATACCTCCCTGATAAAGTGTTTTCAATTAAAATCATAATTACAGACAAATGAAGGAATTAACTATTGAGATGCCATTCTTCCTTGAATGAGAGAAACTTTTGAATCCTTTACTCTGTTGCTCCAACAATATAATAATCATAAGGAGGAGTACTGATTATAATATTAACTATAACCTCAATGACTTGATTACAGTGACATATTATACCTCTAAACGTATAATGGATGGTATTCTAATGAGAATTTAATGAATTTACCCAATAGATTCGGATGATAGCAACATGACAATTGCCTGCTTGCTAGCTGTTAGAATCATACCAAGTAGAATTTATAACTAAATGGTATAAAGTAATTATGATTCAAATGTTGGAGCATAACAGATAATACAATCCATAAATCTCCAATATATAACAATCCTGTAATATTAACAACCGAAAAATTACATCACAGTCGTTTGGACATATATCAATGTCTATTGCTCGTATCAGGGGGATCCACAATGGGATATGCCACAAAGACATATAACTTTGGAGGCTAATATTACAATTAATCTATGTCAAGACTCAGCAACACTCGGACGCCAGCAACCACGCAGACTAAAGAGGACCAGCACAATAAAGTCCTGAGGGTCTACAACTGTATAAGATTATACACAACGCGCAAAAGAATGGAGAATGTGTGAGTGGCACTCCAGGTGTCTGTTTTAGATGTTTTAATACATTGTTTTAGTGGATCTATGCTATGCTGCTTTCTCTTTCCATTATATGTCACTGATGCAACTATTACATGCATAATTGCAATCCAAGCCTACAAAAGGAGCATTGAATTATAGCAAGATATACAGCACTTATGTGTGGGAGTCTGCCTAATTTAAAGGAGCACTAGTGTGTTGATTATAACTGCACTGCATGATACAGATGGGCTAAGGCAGCGGTGCGCAAACTGGAGGGCCCGCCCTCCAGGGGGGGCGGGAAAATTTGTAGGGGGGTCGCGGGTGGTTACAGAGGCCCTGCTTTCTGCCCCACAGCATTTAAATAAAATTCCGGGGGAGGCGCGTGAGGCCTCTGTAACTCACTTACCTGCTGTCAGCCGGGTCTTCGGCGACGCGTCGCCATGGCAGGGGTCATGTGACGTCACATGTCACCATGGCAATGTGCATCAAATGATGCGGTGGGGTCAAGTGCGTGACTTGACGTCGAGCCATCGGTAGAGGGGTGTGTGGGAGCCGCAGCTCAAAAAGTTTGCGCACCGCTGGGCTATGGTATGCTAACAAAGACCTACACAATAAGAGTGTTTTTTCTTCGATCTGATACTTTTTGGAGCTATACTTTTGCGAGTGCAAAAAATGCGATTTTAGTAATACTGCCCAGATTTGTCCTGCGAGAATGAAAACGCTTCTAAATAGGCCTTTTTCGCACAGTTTGGACATGTGAAAAAGGCTTACAGAATTGCGAAACATTAAAGTTTGCTTCTAAAGTAGCCATTTTGCATACTGCAAATACTGTTTTCACTTCTGTCCACACTGTTGATGCAGGGACCATCCTGGTTATAGGAATCCTGCCTATAAATAAGCTGGACTTCCTAAAGTAAGTTGCCAGAGCATGGTTTCATATATGTTCCTGTTAGTCTCCAGCTTATTCCTGTTTGTTTCCAGCCAGCCTTGACCCCGATCCTCTGCCACATGCCTTGACCTCTGCTTGTGACCCCAACTTTGCTATCCTCTTTCGGAACTCATTCTCTCAGTTCAGGTCAGGTGAACTTATATCCTGCCTCAGTCAAGAAGGTCCGCTTCCTGTTGTGAGACTAGTATCGTTTCAGAAACATTGCTAAGATATGTCCCTTCCTATGTTCCACTACTACTAAAACACTAATGCCTGCCCTTGTTCTCTCCCATATAGATTACGGCAACATTCTATTATCTGGCCTCCCTACTTCACACCTCTTTCCTTTACAATCCATTTGAAACGCTGCTGCCCGAATCATCTCCAGCTCTTCAAGGCATGTATCTACACTGTACTTCTGACATCTTGAACTCTCTCCTTTTGGCTTCCTACTAATTTCCATATGAACTACAAAATTCTCCACCTTTCTTTTAAGGCTCTACACATCTCTGCACCTCCATATATCTAATTGCACCCTCTTATGCTCAACCCAAGGTTGTCTCATCTTTGCCCTTTTACATCTACAGCCCTTTCCCCTCTTAAACCTTTTTCACTAATCTCTCCCTACCTATGGAACTCTCTTCCACTCAATATTCTTCAAGCAGCGTCACTTTCCAAATCCAAAGCCCAGATGAAAATCCACCTCTTAAAAGAAGCATCTCATTAAATGATCTATGCCTCTACTACGGACTCCGGGTGCACTTGACCTCCCTTGACTGCATTTTTAATAATGCACTATTACTCCTACTGTGTCTATAAGCCTCCTAACATACCACTTAGATGCTAAGCTTTCAGGGCAGGGTCTCCCTTTGCCTCATGTTGTCATTTACCTGTTGCATTTATCCCCATTGTCTGTAATTTATTAACCTTGTACTGTAATTTTGTGATGCGCTGCGTACATGCAAATAATGCTATAAAACAAACATTATATAACACACATACAGATGGACAGTCATTACTGCCTTCAAGGATAAAAAAAATACAAAAGACTCTGATTATACTCATAAATCTTGTATATCTAGCAGTCAACCTTTGTCTAGTCACTGACACCATCATGCAAACAGAGACAGCAGCTCACTATGGAAGAGCAAGATAATCAGGCAGCAATTTGACTACAAAACCAATTAAGACTTGTTTCTGGTCCTAGCTACACACACACTGGTTTAAGGTACTGGTGCTTTGAACATACTAAATGTATGCAATGTGTGAAAAGAGGATAGACATTACACTGAGATAGTGCCGATGTTGGCATTGTTGAATACTATTACTTAAGTCAATGAGGTTTCCGTGAAATAGTGCCCTGATCAACACAATCACTATCAACTAAATAACCCCCATGCATTCAAACCATCACAGCCAGACAGATTGTGGTTGTGATCCAAGTAATAGAAGGCATTACTGAAATTAGGGACATTACTCAACAAGTGAACAGCCCACAAAATGAATGACTGACTTTTATGCAACCATCGAAAAGGGGAGTACTTCAATACTTCATCTGTAAAAACCTGTCCAGTGTCAGAGGGTCAGTGGAACTAAGTACTGATATTCCAACTTTGCACCATATTAAACCACTAGCGTGATCATCTTTGATGTATTAAATCCCTTTCTGAAACTTTCAGAGTTTATTGTATCAAAGCACTTTTTTTAAACAATAATAGATGCATGAAAATGGTTTAACTGGTTAACTCAATTGTGTAATCTCAATACAATTCAATAAACATATTTAACACAGTTTTGTTTAAAATGCTGTATATTTAACAATTTTCCTAAACCAATGCCAAATACTGCATGGAATGGGACCAAGTCCCGACAGCATTTCGCTTTACCTGACTTACCTCAGAGGCGAAACGGTCAACGGAGATTTGCTCATGGTGAAACGGCCGTGACCAAATGTTCTAGACCGAATACTAGATACACAAGGAAGAAAGAGTAGAGGCTCCATGGATTTTATAAATGCAATAATTTATTGGAGCCAAATAAAGTGTCCAACATTTCGTCTGTCACAGCAGTGGCCACTCCTTGGCAAAGCTGCTGTGAAAGCCAAACGTTGGACACTTTATTTGGCTTCAATAAATGGGAGGAATTACATCATTTACTGCAAATATGACGTACAATTTCAAAGTGCGGGGAAAGTTTCAGGTGAGGAGAATCCTGCTTGTGCAGCAAACACAACTAAGGCTGCAGTTATAGTGCTGGCTATGGCGACTGTGACGTCACGCAGCGCCGTAGCAAGTACATGCAGTCCGTTGCGGGTGCCCATAGTGGGCACGAATGCACTGCAGAGCAACGGAGCAGTCGCGATCGCCGGTAATCAAAGGATTTTGACTTTTTAGGAGATTGCCGCGTGACGTCAGCAGCATGTGAGCGGTTCAGCCAATGAGGGCGAACTGCTCACGGCCACGAATCCGCCACGCCCCCCCGGTTGCCCTCTCTTATATCCTGCACCATACGCAGGAATCGCTATTACAACGGCAGACTGATGTCACGCGGTCGCATCGCCTGCACTATAAGCGTAGTCAGAGAAACAATTTCTTCAAAGTACAGGTCTCCTCTAAGACAGTGAAACAATGTACATCTCTACTCACAAGTTCATAATGCAATTCTCCATTTAATGTGACAGCCAAAAACAGAGGAGGAGGAACGTTTCAGGTCCCATATGGGACCTTTCATCCACCTGATAAAAGGTCCATATGGGACCAGAAACGTTGTTTTTCCACTTTTCTTGGCTGTCACATTAAATGGAGAATTGCATTATGAACTTGTTAGTAGAAATGCACTTTTTATCTTTATCCTGGAGGAGACCTGTACTTTGAAGAAATTGTTTATAATTTACTGCAACACAGATATCCGCATGTCATGTTAAGGCTACTGTTGTGCCCCTCCTCAATTTCTTACTACAGTATTGCTTAAGACTATTCCACGGTGTCAGCTTATCGCCTCTTTCGTGAAATACGGTACGCCAAAATCTTTCACCAGAGATCCAAGAATTGTTGGTTTTTAGGCAAACAGATGCTGTCTGCATCTGATGCATGCCACAATGTGTTTAAAACCAGACAAAGGCCTTTTAACTGCAAACGTTCTACAATGTTAGGTTTCTTAGCACTTATATTACCAATAATAGTCAAGTTTTTATATTTCGTACTTTCCTCTGTTTACCTTGGATTTTAGTTTTTTTGTTTGTCCTGTGGGTGTCAGTGCCTTTCAGAGTTGTACTCTTCAAATTATTCCCTTATGTATGGACAGCGGCTTCTTGAATATTCCTGCACTACAGGGCATTTTGACAACTTTGGCTCAAACACATATAATACATTTATTCAATGTGCTAAATTGTTGTTTTAGAAAAACTGCCTTCTTTTCCAAGAAATAAAACAGCAGCTGAATACTGAGGCTTTGAATTACAAGTTGAATCTCTTGCAATTCAATATGCTAGCACTTACTGTAGGAGGTTTGTGGGCTAGAGCACAATGGTGCCACTGTACATCTTTTCATATGAGAGGGCAAGCTCTTCTGTGTCTCCTATTGTACTGCTTGTGTGGTGGGAGACCTTCCACAGTGCTGACCTGTTCTCATCTCTTTGTAACTTTGTTGGAGATGCAGAAAGAACACCACCAGTTCCATGTATAACTCTTATTGTTTATATGCTTGAGTATCCAACCTCAGGCATAATTACTGTAGGTCATTTTTGTCTTGAGAAACCATCAGTAGAACTTCATCTATTAATTTTATTATCTTATGTAACTGTGAAGTCAGTGAGCATACAGTACTAAAAAAAAAAACTAACAAACTACAGTCCCCAGTCCTTTGTTTTATAAACTCTTATTGCTCTTTTCATCCTCATAACATACTCAGATACTCTTGTGAAAATCTCCAGTAGTTTTAGAGTTTAAAAACAAAATGTATGCAAGATATTTGCCTTCCTCTGGATTAATATAAATACAAGTACAGGATGGGTATCTTAGTCAACTAAATTTAACAGAGAAAATAAAATAAAAATGTAAAAATCGGTCAGCTCAAGACAACATCTTGGGGAAAAACAGATACAAACCCTTATTTAAAAATGTCTTTAAAATACTTATTATTCATAAGTATGTGAACATGTGTAAAGCTCATCTGTGGGAGATTGGCTGCATCATAGTGAGATGATTTTCATAAGGTAAGGTAGGGTGTGTGTGCTAAAAATAAAAACATCATATGGTTCCAAACTTTCTATATACTGCAGCGTGGGCGCTAAGGTCAACCTGGTTAGGAACTACAACTCTGCCATATCCTCCTCTCTTGAATTACATGGCCCGCTTTCTCTATGCCATCCTCTCCCTACTAACCCTGGCTAAAATTCCCACACACAGATGCTGCATTCCTCCACTCGTTCCTCTGAACACCTCTGGAGTAATTCTCAAACTCTCGCAAACTTCCTTCACTACAGATGTATGCTATCCTGTTTCAACTCTGCCCTGTCTCAGGCTAAAAAAACCCCATACTTATCTTCACTAATCAACATGTACAAGTCTAACCCACGCCAACTGTCTTTGACTCTCTACTCAGGCCACCCTCAGCTGCCTCTTCTTCCTCCATCTCACCTCAGGACTTTGCTGTCTATTTTAAGGAAAAGGTGGAATCCATACATCAGAACATTCCCTCTGTTTCCTCTTCCCACCCTGCACCGCTACCTAACTCTCCTCCTGCCTTCCTTAACTCTTTTGCCGCTGTATCAGAGGAGGATGTGCACTGCTGATCTCCTCTTCTCCCTCTACCACGCCCTCTTTACCCTATTTCCTCCCATCTCCTTAAACCTCTTGCTCCTACTATAATCCCTACGCTTACACACATTTTTAACTCCTACCTCTACTCTGGTACCTTTCCCTCCTCCTTCAAATATGCAACAGTTATATCATTACTCAAAAACAGCAAGCTTGACCCTACCTGTCTTTCCAACTATCGACCTGTCTTCCTCCTGCCTTTTGCCTCTAAACTCCTTGAACATTTTGTATTCTCTCGCTTGCTCCACTTTCTCAACACCTATTATCTCCTAGACCCTCTACAATCTGGCTTCTGCACTGCTCACTCCACTGAAACAGTCCTCATTAAAATAACCAATGACCTCCATGCTGCCAAAGACAGAGGTCATTACACTCTGCTCATATTACTTGATCTCTCTGCAGCATTTGATACCGTGGACCACCTTCTTCTTATTCACATTCTCCATACTCTTGGTATTTGTAACAAAGCTCTATCCTGGATTTCCTCTTACCTCTCCCATCGTACTTTCAGTGTCTCCTCTGCTAACACCTCCTCTATCGATCTAACACCTCCTCTATCGATCTCTCTGTGGGAGTACCCCAGGGGTCTGTCCTGGGACCTCTTCTCTTTTATCTGTACACACTTTCTCTAATCACATCTCTTGGGTTTAAATATCACCTCTATGCTGATGACACACCAATTTACTTGTCAACCCCCTGCCCTTACATCTGCTGTACAGACCAAAGTTTCTGAACGATATCATCTCTGCGATATCATCCTGGATGGCCCGTCGCCGTCTTAAACTTAACATGGCAAAAACAGAGCTCCTCATACTTTCTCCCAAGCGTGGCCCTACTATCTCCTTCCACAATGCTGTTGGAAGTACTATCATTCACCCAGTAGCCCAAGCACGCTGCCTAGGGGTCACACTCGATGCCTCTCTCACATTCAAAACGTATCTAAAACCTGGTAGTAGGGCCAGGTTTGGGAGGAAGTATGAGGGGCTCTGTTTTTGCCATGTTAAGTTTTTCCTCTGCAATATTAAAAAGATACGCCATTTCCTCTGTTGTTCGACTGCTTAAACTCTGACTCAGGTCCTCATTCTCTCCCGTCTCGATTACTGTAACCTCCTGCTGTCCGACTTTCCTGCCTCTCACCTGTCTCCACTACAATCTATCCTAAACGCTGCTGCCAGAATCACTCTACTCTTTCCTAAATATGTCTCCGTGTCTCCCCTGCTGAAATCACTCTCCTGGCTTCCTATCAAATCCCGCATCTCACACTCAATTCTCCTCCTCACTTTTAAAGCTTTACACTCTTCTGCCCCTACTTATATCTTAGCCCTAATTTCTCACTATGCACCATACCGACTCTTGTGTTCTGCTGAAGGACGTCTTCTCTCTACCCCCATTGTATCTAAAGCCCTCTCCCGCCTTAAACCTTTCTCACCTCTGGAATCCCCTTCCCATAAATACCTGATTATCCACCATTAAGACCCACCTTAAAACACACTTGCTTAAAGAAGCATATGAGTAGCACAGTGGCTAATATCATACACATGATACATAAAGCTTGGCCCCTTGCAGACGCACTTACCAGAACTCCCTCCTACTCTCTCTGTACGTTCTTTCTACCTACCAATCAGATTGTAAGATCTTCGGAGTAGGGACTCCTCTTCCTAATTGTTACTTTATGTCTGAAGTGCTTATTCCCATGATGTGTTATTTGTATTATTTGTTATTGTCACGTGTATTACTACAGTGAAGCGCTATGTACATTAATGGCGCTATATTGACAAAAATATATATGATGTGGTGGGTTTGGGTTCTGATCTTACAGGGGCTGTGTCTGTTTGTACATTTCAATTGGTAATCAATTTGTAGGTTTGTGACCCAGCCTCCCATGTTTCAAGTTTGCCTATCCCACCTTCTAAATGACAGTTCTGGCTGTGTACCTGTGTAAGTCCAGTCTATTAAGACAACTCTCCCTGCCTTAGAGAGGTTGTGTGACCCTTTTACAGGTGCAGCAGTGTTACAACCTACATATGGGCTATACCGTGATGGGTTGTAGGCTTAAAATACTTTGGCCAAAGAATTGAATTAAATGACCCTTGCTTATGAGACGATAAACAGATAAGTATTTGACTATATCATTTGTCGTGTTGGATGTAGCACTGGTTTTTTTTGTCTTTTGTTTTGGTGTGTGAAATTAATCCACGGTCACGAGGAGCTTAAACGGGGGTTTCAGGTGGGTTCATCTGCTTTAAAGACAGTGACATAGTATCTAGGCCATTCATTCTCTCTTAAGTCCCTCATTTTTCCTATGTGAGTTTTCCCTTTATTCCAATACATGTTGCTAAATGAGACTGTTCCATTGAAATGCTTCTACATGTACAATTTTTGAAGAAGCCAAATGGTAATTTCATTTGAAAGTAATCAATGTGTTTTTTTAGTTTAATTGAGGCCATAATTTATAACCATTAATATGCTTTGTGACATGTATGTCTAAGATAATAAGACTGGGCCTGACTTTGTGAATATCTAAAAGTACCATAGATACCGGTTTGCATAGAACATCTGTTCTAAACTCAGGTAGACAACACTGACTATTCATTTACGATATAATGACACTTGGGGCTTACATTCTGCTCAGACATCGAAGAGTGTAACTATACTTTTACAATCAAACCTTGGTGTTATTGTGTACTTATCACCAAATACAATGATTTCATGTGGTAACGCAAATATTTAATTGATAGAATAACTTTTATAGTACACGTACAGTACTTGGGAAATGAGACATCACGGCATCACAAATTGTTTGAGAATATTGCGACATGGACCGTACTAGCTGCTGCAAAAAACAGCAGGAACACCAACACCCTACAAAACAATTCTTACAAGGGCCATAATTAATTTTATAGCAAAGGTATTGATTGCAAGAAGTAGCTTCCGCAGGAGAAAAACAAAAACAGCTACATTCTGATGTGAAGAATTATTGTCAAGGAAATGTAAATCCATACAAATAGCCTAAAATGAAAATACATTCGCAATTAAGCCGATGAATGCAGAACATATATGTTGCAGTGGGAAATATCCAGCCATAATATTAAGTCCAAATATCACACAGTAAACTCGTGTTACATGTCATTTAGGATCCAGATAGCCATATTTATAGGATTGTTTAATCTGCCAAATGTGTCTGAGTTTTCATTTTCCTTCTTGTCTCAGGATGATGGTCTCAGGATGATGGTGACTAGATGCACCAGTCAAGCCAGCTGGGACTATTGATAAGTTTATCTGCTCTAAAGAGTCCAACAATTACATTCCCAGTAGGTAAACAATCAAACGAAAAATGTAAAACATAGCATGGAAGGAGAGTCCAAGTGGCAGTCATTTAGCCTATTTGGCGGCTTTAAGGAGAAGAATACCAAGCACTTTGCTTTTTCATCAGAACCCAATGTTAGTTTGCATTACAATGCTGACATTTTGGTTGCCTTAGCAACCTTCACTGGACAATAAAAAAAATACTCGGTACACATAGAATAAATGTGTAATACAACTCACCCAGTCAGTCAGATTCACTGGGGTTCATCTTGATCATGCACACGCAATGACCTAAAATCTAGCGACTTTGAAAAGTGAGTAGTAACCACATGGATGCTTCAAAACATACAATGTGTTTATTAGCCTGTACTGAATATCCTGCAGTATGTGGAGGTGACAACCAATGATCAGGCTATTGCAAAGTCGGAATGCGTTACAACGGTAGCATCCTGGTTTGCTTTACTTATGAAATACCCTACAACAATTTATTGGTCATTGGGTCATCATATTTTACAAGGCCAGCTGTAGCTTTTGCCCTAATATATGGTCATTTATTTTTTAAATATGCACGTGGGCACAAAAAAATCAATTCTATGTTGAACATTTGCTCATTAGATGGTGCAAATTAATGTCCCACCTTTCAATATATATCAAATAGTCCACGGTCCAGTTCTTTTCTTAATTTATTCAGAGACAATAAAAAACATCTTTTACAGCATCGTTTCAGTCAATTACATCATTCAGGCATATAGAATTGAGTTATAGAGTGAAGAATCCTTAGCTTGGTTGTTCTTAGCTTGGTGATAAATGATTCTGAATTCTATCAATACAATCTTTATACATTTTCCTCAAGCAATCTTAACATAGCAATCACCTATTTTTCTTACTGTCAGCTCAATCTTCATAGGCAATCATCAACATTAGAACACTTTTTCTTCATTTAGCAATATTTACATTGATTTAGAAAACACTCTTTGTGCTGTCACTATGTAACTATAGTAACTATAGAATTAACTATGTTCCTTATCTTTTAATACCTCTCTCTATTGTATTGTTTTACTAACTATTTAACGAACGTTTGATTCCAAACTCAAGACCATATACTATTCAAGTCAGCAGAAATTAAACAGAAATTAAACATACCAAGTTTCATACAAAATGGAAATGAATAAAACAAGATAGATTCTTAAGTCACATAAAACATTTCTACACCTGCCTGTCTTATGACTGATTTATCGTCTTATCTTTGCAGAGGCAGCTAATAATTTTCCTTAACTTCATACTAAATTACTTATTTTAACTAGTTACATGCTGAATATATATGTATATAGACAATATAACATCTGTATTATTTAAGCTTGAAATTGTCCTATCTTCATATGTGTACTACCCTAATTGTGACCAGATGGAGATCTAACTTTTTATTACCTGGTTGTAGTAACATTTTGATCACATATCTATCGGTGATTAACTACTTTGGCTAGCTACAGTGGGTTATATTTTGGTCTTGGTCTTCAGACCACTTCTTTCTCTATCAGAGACAGTAACCTCGCTATATGATGCTACATGTGCAACCCAATTATCATTGAAACAACAAAAACATTATGTTAACCTTTGGAGTGCTTATTGGCTTATTGATGTTGGAGAAAACGTCATGAGTTGCACCCTGGGAGCCTTATGACCTTATTCATGATCAGAAACAAAAGAGAAGGACAATCTTCTTTTCCGTTCCTGATGTCAGGGACTGATCACCACACTACTAATCATATGACCTGAAAGCTGGAAGGTACGCAGAATCGGGTGCCACAAACCTTCCAGCACTGGAACGGTTAAAGCATTCATTCCAGCTGCTGTTTCTCCAGCTTCCTCCTCACACACACACACACACACACACACACACACACACACACACACACACACACACACACACACACACACACTTCCCCCCTCTCCTCTCTCACACACACACAACTCCCCCCTCTCCTCTCTCTCTCTCTCTCTCTCTCTCACACACACACACACATTTCCCCTCTCTCCCTCCCCCATTTTCCCCCTTACCTTCCCCCCACCCCACCTTTCTCTCACTCTCCTCCCCTTGTCACTCTCCTCTCTCCTTCTCACTCTCACAATTCTCCCCTCTCTTACACCTCTTCTCTCTCACACTCCTTCTGACACTCCCTGTCACCAAACCCCCTCTCCCTGGGCCCTACCTGTGGAGTGGGGGCAACGGTTCCATCCGGGTAGTGAAGTGAGCCCACCCAGGCTCATCTGGCACGGGAAGTTTGGTCCAACTTCCGGGATCGGAAAGCCAGGCCCAGGACAGATGTCCCTGCTATTACCGACCTCCCCCCCCCCCTGTCGGCGGGTCTGGTCCTGGATATCAGAGGACTACCAATGGGCTTGGTCTATAAACATGCTAAATTAAGCCCAGGAGAGCCTCTCGCACTGAATGGGTTGAACTGAAAACAAAAATAATTAAACAATGTTTATGATCATTTAGAACAGAAGTTGTTTTAGTCGTGGTGACTTTATCCCCCTCTGCGCTATGGGGCCATGTCATGATTGCTTAGATTGTAAGCTCTCCGAGATAGGGATTCAATTTCCCATAGCCTGTTTTTGTTTGTTGCGTTATTGTCTTATAATTCCCTTTTTTTAATTGTCTTTTTTGTAAAGAAAAAAAAAATGTAGCCAAAAAGACCGAACACTACTTCCCAAAAGGTGAACAAGAAATTATCAAACAAAGCAAAAGGAGAGCCTTCCCATTAAAAAATGAAGCTAATTTATTATCAGCATGGATGCAAGCAACATACACAAGGACACAGGCCCCCACCTACGCGTTTCGAGTGTCAGCTCTTTATCAAGGTGTCTTTTTTGTAAAGAGCTGCATATATAGTTTGCTCTGTATGAATAAAAGTATACGTACATACATCCAATGACTGCAGCTCTGCGGGTACTACGAAGGTCCATCTTTTTCATAAAAGTAATTGTCCAAAATATCAGACCAGCGGAATTAATAATTTATCCCCTGGATTAGATGGCTCGTATCAGGAAGTATCTTTACAGACAGATTATGTGAATTATCTGTTTGTTGTGAAACAGAACCAGCAACATCACAATCACAGATATATATATTTACATACATACACTATATATATGTATAACACCTGACATGTTTTTCAAAAAAAGTGTAAACATACACGTATATACTCTTATACTCTCTCTCTCTATATTTTTTAATTACTTTAATACGCATATAGATTAAATTTTTTCCCCTGCAAACTAGTTCAGTGCATTGCATCCTGCTACTTTTTGAAAATGCACTGGAACAATCTGCCAATAACTGTGGAATTTGCAGCAGCAGCAATCCACCCAGAAGCCTACCGGCTTTAACTGAGAAACGGGCAGATCTATAATGCTTCATTATTGACTTAATGAGCTGTTAACGTAAGTGCTAACGGGTATCTTCCAAGCTCACTAACGCAGTATTAAGGCACTTCTTATTGCTAAGACGGCCTGGCGTTAACTTTAACGGCCATTGGTGTTAATGATATGCAAAAGCTGTGTGGAACACCACAACACAGCAGGCCTTTAAAGGTAACGCTGGTTATTTTAGGTCATGGCCATACCTGGCGTTGGGTGCTTCAAGGCTTCCAGCACCTAAGGCCACGTCCAAGCTTATTGCGCGCGATCAAACACATTACAGTCTATGCGAACGTCAATAGTGCGCACGCACGTGAGTGATGCACAGCTGTTTTGTCGTGAGACAAAATTTTTGATTTTGTCTTGCGACGGGCGGGTCAAGTGAGCGGTTCGCCCAATGAGGGCGAACCAGCACCGTGACGTCATCGGCCACGTCTCCGACACGCCTCCCCATCGCAAGGATCTGTAGTCCATAGATTACTCGGCTGACAGGCGTGCGCGCCTGCACCATGGACTCGGTCTAAGGCTAAGGCCCCGCTCCCTCAGTCAGCGCGCCCGCACTGCAGACAGGCGGGGCGCTGACAGACACAGACCGCGATATGCGGTCTGTAGGGAGTGGGAGCCGGAGCAGGAGGTGGGCGGGAGGGGGCGTGGCTTGAGCGGAGGGACCCGCTACTCCCCCCCCTCCCTCCCTCCACGGGCTCGGGCTGCAGGTGGGAGCCGCTGCGGGCTGCTGTAAGGTAAGCAGCTCCCTCCCCCTTCTGCCACAAAAAACACACACACATACACTACCTTGAGTAGGAAGCTGCCTGATGACAGCTCCCGCTCCCGCCCCCGCCGCTAATTGGCTCATCAGCGCACCACGTGACGCGTCATCGCACGGGATCACAATTTTCTTGAATCCCCTGCCGGCTGACGCGTCACAGTGCGTAGTGAGCCGTCAGCGAGAGGGGACTGGGACCGGCTAGGGAGGATTCCCCTGCTGGTGGGGAACGCTCGCGCAGCCGTCCGCGCCGCCGAGCGCAGCGGGTCCCAGCCCTAACGCTGAGTCGCAGAAAATGTTTGGGCCCTGTCCAGGGTGCTGAAGTGGCACACTTTGTTTTCCTATATTGCTAACGCAATAAGCAAAAGTGAATAACCTGGAGTAGGTCAAAAAATGTAGCCAAGACCTATGTATTAACTGCTTGGAAGCGATAGTGGCCATGACGTTATGCATTATGGCAAGTAGCCAAGAGGTTAATACAAACACCCTAACTACCTTACTACACATTGTACGGCATAGACGTACAACTGCAATGACGTACAAGAAGTTAACCACCCCTCTTAATTCCACTGGTTGGCCTAATCTCCCTCCCTGGGCACCTACCCCCATAACCACTCCCCTCTCTACAGTACTGGCCATTAGCAATACTAGCCAAAATGTGGCAAACAGAGCTACTGGCCAATAGAAATGCCAGAAACAATTACACCCTACACAATCCAATTTAAAAAAATATATATTACACATCTTGTGTGTGTAATGATAAAGTGAGCATTGATATTTATTAACACATATAGAAACTCACATCACCCTCCCCCCTGCATCTCACATCACCCTCCCCCCGTATCTCACGTCACTCTCCCCCACTGCTTCTCACATCACTCCCCCCTGCATCACACATCGCTCCCCCACCACTGTATCGTACATCACACACCCCCTCCGCATTTCACATCACCCTCCGCCACCCTGGATCTCACATCTTCCCCCCCCCCCCCTTCCCATATGCCTACCTCAGGCGGGAGGAGAGGCTGGTATCCTGCGGTTGCCGGCGGAGGAGGTGTCGGGCTGCAGAATGGCAGATCAGGCAGGACTGCTTGTGCTTGCCCCAGCTAGCAGCAGGCACTGGACGTGCCGGGTCACACTGCTAAAATGCGCTCCTACCCTTGCAGTCCTTAGAGCGAGCGAGCTCTAGGTGGGGGTTGGGAGGTGCCGTGGTCTGTAGGAGGAACCCCTGAGACTGCTTCAAGGAACCCGAGGGTTCCACGGAACCCTGGTTGGGAATCACTGGCCTGGAGAGACGGAGCTGAGAGCAGGTGACACATTGTGTATTAAATCTACTGGATGCGACATCAGACGCCGGGTGAAGAGAGAGATCTGAGCATTGAGGTTTGGACTACTCCGCTGCTGACAGCTACCACTGCAATTTCTGATGTGCATTTGCACTATATGCCTGTAATGTTTTTAAAAATGTGAATGGGGCAACATTGTATCAATTTTGATATATTGCACTTGACATGCTACACCAGTGGTGCGCAAACTGGGGGGCGCGAGACTGCCTGCGGGGGGCGCGCATGGTTTACAGAGGCCCTGCGCGCTTCCCGAAGGCACTTAAATTAAGTGCCGGGGAGCTGCAGGTCCTCTGTAAACCTTTACTTACCTTGGCGCCACACACGTCGCCATGGTAATGCGGCGTCGGTGATGTAACGTCACGTTGCTATGGCAACGTGACGTCATGATGGCGGAGCCGAGGTAAGTGGGGGGAGGGAGGGCAGGGGGTGAGGTGACCGCCGGCAGGGGGCACAGGGATAAAAGATTGCGCCCCCCTGTGCTACACTATGCCCTGCCTTTTCTTTTTTTGAGTGAGGCACAAGAGAGCCACAGAGGAGAAGATATCAAAGAGGGACTAACATCATATTGATGCAAAGTCCATTGTGAACACTTTTTATTGATTGCGTTCCACCTTGGACCTTAAACTTTACATAAAAAAAACATGTATTTTATAGTTTTGCAGAATGTTCGATTAATATGCAGACAACACTTACTAGAAACTGCTTTGGTTTGCTGGTAAAATCCACATTTTTTTTTTTTAATTTGTTCTTTACATTTTTGTTTAAATAGCTAAAGTAAGAAACTAAACAGCTTTCTGAAAGTAAGAGGCGCAAGAGAGGTCTTACTCCACAGAGCTTACTATCCAAGTATAGCATGGTTGGCCAGCTCCAGTCCTCAAGGGCCACTAACAGGCCAGGTATTAGGGATATCCCTGCTTCAGCACAAGTGGCTCAATCAGTATGCTCTGGGTGCAGGGACAGCAAGGGAGAGGTTGCGGCGGCCATTGCAGACTCGTGCATGCGCAGGGCAAGTGCGCACGCGGCCCCAATGCAGAGACAGCCTCCCCGGGACTACAACTCCCATGGGGCATAGCAAGGCAGGCACCAGGTGCTGCATAGTAGCCAATAGGGCTGGAGGATTGCCCTGGAGAAAAAGGACCCATGCTAGTTAGTTGGAGCTGGGAGCAGAAGGGGAAGGAAGGGTGTAGGGAGCGAGTGAAGCTCCTGCACCACGTAAGGTCCCCCATATCCCAGGTAGGCCCCAACTCCCCACCAGGCTAGTGGGTAATTGCTAAGGGACGGCCCCAGGTTAGGGGTTCTGCCCATAGTGTGTGTGTGCTGTCTTGTCAGAGTCACGGCAGTCAGTGCTGTGAGGTCTGACAGGCAGGCCCAGTGTTTGTGCAGCACGTTTGCTGCACGCACCCAGCAGGTTGCAGTGCGTTGCTGCAGGCGCTGGGAGTACTAGGTAGTTAGAGTCAGGACCGGGAAGAGCTAGGGAAACGGAGTAGGTCAGTAACCCCTTAGGCCCCAGATAGGTTCTCACTCCCCAGTTTGTGGTGCTACAGGGACAGGCCCTAGGTGACAGGACCCTGTCACAGTAGCGCTAGTGTTAGATAGGGACACAGCAGACGCTGCGCTTCCCGTGAAGAGACTTGGGCTCAAGTCTGTGCCCACAGAGACTATCTCCAGGGTGGGATCGCCCCTGGCGGACCCCGGGCAAGGAACCACAGGATCCGACGGAGTCACCGAGCGACAGATCCTTTTCGAAGTGCTTGCAGGCCCGAGTGCAGGAGCGCTCGGCAGGTACCCCATAAGTGCACCAACAAAGCCTAACATTCTCATAACACATAGTGGCAGCGCTGACCACGGGACAAAGGGGTTGGGCTGTGGGCACCGTGTGGGGATGTTATAATATGTAGAGGTTATATGGTTCATGTGCTCTTAAGTAAAGGTGTTGGGGAAGCGTCCTGCGCGACGCCGTAGTCAGTGTCGCCTCTAGAGAGGGACACCCGTTATTCTGTGTATGGTATTTGTGTCGTATGTTCCCAAGTAAAGGTATTAGTTATTATACATAAGTGTGCTGAGTATTTGTATGTGTCCTGCGAGGAACAATTCCTGCTCTGCTAGGAACCATCGCAGGTGGAGGCGCTGCACCGAGTACAGGGTTACTCCTAATATAATTGCCCCAGGTTCCTCGTGGCGGAAGCTCAGCCCTCCTGTGAGCCTAACAGGTAACGCACCACACCTGGTAACACTGTATGTTCTCCGCACCCACACTATATCTGCGATTGGGTGGGGTGGAATACCCGTTACAGAAGCTATTCACTTATGCCTTTTTTATGAGCCCTTTGTGAGTGCATTCTTTTTTATCTACCTATTGTTATTAAAACGTATTACGCTATGTTCCCTTCTCTCTACCTTCTTTAAGTTGTTCACTGGTTGCTGTGGCAGTATACTGTACATCCCTGTCCCTAGTGTGATGTAGCACACGTAAGTGTGTGTCTGTTAGCATTTTGAGGTTTCAGTATCCTGGTATCTTAGCTATCACACAGTTCTGGATATAGTTCTATATTTACTGATACCCTTTTCTTGTGTTTTGTTTTGTGTGTTTTGTCTATCTCTTCCCACATATACTTGTTTGGGACGTTGAACTGAGTCTACTGTATGCACTGGAGGACTTCTCTTTTCTACACAAGCTTCTTTTTTGGGAGTGATTGGAATACCTCCATTGGACTCCAGCAGCAGGACTCTGCAGACATTATAAATTTGGTATCTATTTATTTATGTCAATTGAATTGCTATTGTCTGATATTCGGTTGGCGCCACCTTTTTCTCCTTTACCTATGAAAAGCAGAAGATAATAGCAGTCATGGGTATAGGAGAGTGGTAATAAGCAATAAGTGAGTGCGCACAAGTTGTGGTTGGGTTTCTTTACCCCATTCTCAGTTCTGGACTATGGAAGGGGTTGTAACTTCACTGAAAAGAACACAATCGGGGTCAGATTTTAAATGCAAATTCCACCACCAGTTAATTAAAATTCGATCTCAATGAATTATACAAATGAATTGTCTTTTGAAGATAGGAACTATGCATGCTAATAATATACAAAGGAACAAGCTGCTTTCAAAACTCAAATAATTGGATCTTGGTGGAGACGTAAAATGTAACGCTGCATTTCATTTAGTTAAGTGGAAGGAAGATTATTTCCGATGAGCAAGGACCTTTGTACCACAGATATAAATTTGAAAACGTTTGCATAAAGAAGTTGCATAAATTACAGTTATTTTAATCAACCAAAGAATGTATAAGTGCTCAAAGATCACTTTCTTGCAACAATTAGAGATGATTAAATAAATTCTTGAATGACCATGTCCATCTATATTATGAGATGCAGTACTACAAGTGGCTTAGCAGTCACTGTATTTAGGCTTTAGGGAAAAGAAAAGGGTTTTAAAGAGCTTATTCTTAAAGGGGAACTTTTATCAGCCTATAAATAACATGACTTTAATCTTATCGTTGTCCTGAAACAGTTCACGTGCATTTCAGTAAAAATATGTTTTCCCTAGATAACTTGTCTAGCTCAGTCTGTTTTCTGATGCTCAGTATAACATCACTGACATTCCTATGAGTCAAATATATGTGTGTCGTCGCTAAATCCTTACACCGAATTCTAAAATGAAGGAAAACTGAATCAGAATATATAGGCCCTCTGTCATACTCATAGAAAGTGTTACATATTCAACATGTTTTGATGTGCATTAGGCTGGGACCATAGAGGGGGTAGCAGGGCTGAGGCGCGCTGATGCTGAAATCTGCGCAATTTCATGCCCATGCAGGCGAGCCAGCAGGCGCGATCGGGAGGCGGGGGGAGACTGAGGGAGGATGAGCAGTGACGTCGCTGGGCCAATTGCCCGCGACGCACCGACGTCAACGTCACGGCGCCGACGTCACGGCGCCGTGACGTTGACGCTGCTCCGCGCTGATTGGATGTTTTCAGCCGACAGCGCTCGGAAAAACAGTTTGGCTGTCGGCTGAAAAATCCAGCGCCTCAGCACGCCTGCGGACGCTCGCGTGTGCCCCCTCTAAAGACATCCTCATGGAGGATGCAGGGGCTCAGCGCGGAGCGTCCGCACGGCTCAGCACGGATGTGCCTTCTATGGACTCAGCCTTAGAGAGCATTAATGTGTAAGACTGACACGTACTCTCTTTCTTCAAAATGTATATTTTGGATTCTCAATAAATCCCTTGCTTTATAAGGCCAGGTCCCCGCTGGTTAATGCTGCAGCGACAAGAGCCGCCCCACAATGGGGCCGGGCCCGCTGCGAGGGGGGGCCACCGCGCTGTGCTGCGATTTTTTGAGGCACACATGAAAATTGAGATGGGAACTAGCGACGGAGCACTAGGCCACGCTCCCCAGAGGTTCAGCCAATGAGGGCGAACCTGCCGGGTGACATCATGGCCGCACCCCCGTCACACCCCCTCCCCCCGTCTTTCCCCCTGCAGACTGGTGAATTCGGCTGCCCGCGCCGCCAGCCTCGCAGACGCGCGTGCAGCACAGGCAGCGGGGTCGCAGCCTAACTCCATTCCTCAAGAGCCATCAACAGGTCAGGTTTTCAGAATATCCCTGCTTCAGCACAGGTGGCTTAATCAGTGGCTCAGTCTTTGACTGAGCCACCTGTGCTGAAGCAGGGATATCCTGGAAACCTGACCTGTGGTAGCTCTTGAGGACTGGAGTTGACCACCCCTGATCTAGGTCATATCTGCCCAATTTATCAGTTAAAATGAGCTGTACAACATTTCATGAACCTTTCATTGAAAAGGGAATATGATACTTGCAGCGTGTTATTTCCAGATGTGATGTAACCGGACAGTTAAGTTATAATTACAGGACAATGAGGATCCTGTCAATTTCCGGCTCCAGAAAGAGCACATCATAAAAAAACGTTAATAGGCTACAAAATAGCAACAAACTAGACACCTATATTAAAAAAATTATTTAGTAAAACAAAAAATAACAAAAAAAAACAACTCAATGCACATCTCTTGAAGAACAAAATGAAAAGTCAAGCCATGGAAAGTGTACTGTAAAACAATATATTAAAGCAGCAATCCAAGCTGCCATTTTCCCCCCTTTAAAATGTGCATCAATACAATCCACACAATGATAAGTAATTAGCTAAGTTGTTGATCGATAATTTCTCCTGTGATCGATTGGGGAAGATTCCGCTTAGGGAGTTGACTAAATGGCTGTCAGTGCAGCAGAAGAGAACCAAAGATGCAAAGTTCTGTGGGGTAGATCATGTGGCCAGGCAGTCACTAGATACAATTGGTGCACTGCTAGAGAGAAGACATGGCTCAGAAAAGGGTGTGCCAGAGCCTGTTTCAGAAGAGGAAGGGGATGTGACTTTGTAATGGTAGCAATATATTAAAAAAAAAAATGCTTGTTACATTATAATATAATTTTCTTTTAAATGTATTCGGAGTTGTTTAAAAAAAATGCTACAAGTATTTTCTCATCGTACAGATCTGATTTATTTTTTATTTTTAAAACACATGTAGGATATTGCTTGGAGCTTTAAAGGTTAATCCAGTGAATTTACAAATAATATGATGCATTTTGTACCAAAGCTGGAACTTTATCAAGACAACACTCTTCCTCCCTGTGGTCCTATATGAACATGGTTGACCAGAGGGGTTTATTAATAAAAGATAGATTATTCAGAGGAATAGCTTAAAATATACCAATGCATAAATACATCTTTACACATGTTATTTTAAAAAGTTGTATCAACAAATTTCTTATTTGAACTTTGAATTTTGAGGGGGCGGGGGAAAAAAATAAACCAATAACCATACCCCTATGGACTTATAAACCCATGTTCCCTGAAGGGATGGTCAATAAAAATAACAACTCTATTCAGAAAAACATATTATATATTTATTAATATACATAATATAAATAACATATTTATGAAACATTCAGACACAGATTTTATTCACATGTATATTGCTTAAAACACAACATTAGTGGACCTAGAGGACTGGGAGGAGATCTGGGAGCAAGCCCCCAAAACTTCAATTTGCACGACCATAAAAGAAAACATATACAAAATTCTATTTCAATGGTACCTGACTCCCGTTAGACTGAGCCAGATCTACCCCGGCGCAATTGACCTGTGCTGGCGTGGATGTGGTCAAAAGGGCGACATGGCCCATATTTGGTGGTCATGTCCGGAGATACAAAGATTCTGGGCTATGATCCTGAGTCTTACCAAACAGGTCACAGGACTAACCCTACCCATGGACCCTCTGGCCCTGGTGCTAAACAAACCTATCTCAGATCTTCCTCCTCCGATGGCAAAACTAATAACGTCTATACTAACGGCAGCTAGGTGCTCCATTGCGGCCGCATGGAAGCAGACAAAAGCCCCCTCTAGAGCTACGGTCACTAGAAGGATCAATGAAGTAATGATGATGGAGAAACTAACTGCCCTCATCCAAAAAAAAATACCCCAATTTCTGAATACCTGGGATCCCTGGCTAGCCAACTAATCCCGACCCGGTGGAGCCGCGGAGGTAGGAGCGTACTATCCCCCCCCCCTCCCTCTCCCCTTCCCCCCCTGATCCAGGATGAGAAGAAGGTCAACTGGAATCTGACTCAAGACTTCCCCCCTCCAGGCAGTCTCCCCCCCCATCCTCCCTACCGAACCCCCTGTATGTCCTCCCACCTCTCCCCCTTCCCCAGTTAATCCCTTTTGCCCAGTAAAAAGAAAATGTTTTATGGACACACACTCTCAGCATGTAAAAAGCTACACTGTCATGGGATCATGACACCCTTACCTGTGTTGTACTACCTTATTGTGTCCAATAAAAAAATTGATACAAAAAAAACCACAACATTAGACAGTTGCTGCTATTAGCATAGGTATCTTAGGCCCGTTCTATAGTGTCGGGCGCGCGCTACACAGTGCGCACGCGCGGCATTTTAGTTGTCTGACGTTAGTCAGCATTTCTATAATGGCGCCGCGCGCGCACGGCAAGGAGAGTGGAACCGGCTGACAGGGGGAAAGAAGAAAAAAAGAAAGAACTTGCGCCACTATCGCCGCTGAAAATGTAAGTATATGAGTGTGTATGTGTATGTGTGTGTATGTGTGTGTATGTGTGTGTATGTGTGTGTGTGTATGTGTATGTATGTACAACGTATTAAAAACATTATTTCAGGTTTTATTTATTTATTTATTTTAAAACACACACACACACATGCATACATACACACACACACACACACACACACACACACACACACACACACACACACACACACACACAGTATATACACAAAACGTGTGCGGCACGTGCACGCGCCTACGCACAGGCACGCGCGCGCGTACGGCCGCACACACTATATAACAGTCCGTATGCATCTGCCTTCTCTTCTTTCATAAAGGGAGAAGGAGAGGCTCAGTGAGTAAAGCCACTACTGGCACTGAGAGTTTGAAGCAGGGGAGCCTGGTTCAATTCTCAGTGTCGGCTTCTTGTGACCTTGAGCAAGTCACTTTATCTCCCTGTGCCTCAGGCACCAAAAACATAGATTGTAAGCTCCACGGGGCAGGGACTTGTGACTGCAAAATGTCTCTGTAAAGCGCTATAGAAGAACATGCTATTATTATAAAGACTGAAGGTTATGTATCCGTAACATAGCCGTAAAAATCACAGCAATGCTGGTGCAAAAATAAATAACCCAGTAGAAACTTTACAACAAACCAATCCTATCATTTCTGTGATACAGAAATGTGATGTATTTTATTGCACCAGTTTCCCACCAGGAGCTTTTAAGAAGCAATATACATCAAGCACCTACTGCAAAAAGAGAAATAAATCCTCCCCCCGTAGAGCTTACCAGTGGTATTGTGGTAAATATACAGACTGTAGGGGGAAAAAAACAAAGGAGGAAGAAGGTGTATGTAGGTAGTATGATACCTTTTATTGGACAAAAAGATACTTGATACATTAAAAGCTTGCAAGCCTCTCAGGGTTCTTGGTCAGGTATGGCCAATGGTGGATTTCAAATTGCCACTTACCCTTTTGCCACCCGGAGCCGCCTCCACTTGCAGCGCCGCCCTCCTCCTGCAGCATTAAATGATGCCACGACGTCACGTGACAACGTTTTCCCATGACAACACGATGCCATGTGACGTCATGTTGTTGTGGCAACATGTTACCATTTGACACTGCGATGCTACAGAACGAGGAGTGTGGTGCGAAGGAGAAGGTAAGAGACCTTTATACAGGTCCCACGCTCTCGCCTGGCAATCTGTGGGGCCTCTCTAAATGGAAAAAAGAAAGAAAATGTGCAGCTTCCAAATTGATGCCCTAGACCCGGGCCTAATGGGAAATCTGCCTCTTTGTATGGCAGAAATACAGAAACAGAATATATTATATACAGTAGAGAGACAATATGGGAGAGGCCTTGACTATAACAGGTGCCGCTAGGCGGCAGCGTGATCTGGTGACGTCATCCGCACACTGCCGCCGAGCGGCATCTTCAACACACAGAGGAGACAGGAGAGGAGAGAAGCAGAGGAAGCGTGGCGGAGGCGTGGCCGTGAGCGGTTCGCCCTCATTGGCTGAACCACTGATGTGACCGTTGCCTGCTAAGAACAAATTCCTCTGTCTCCTCTCCAGTCTGCCGCCCTGCAGTTCCAGGCGGTGCGCACGTCGCTCGAGGTATGTTTACCTCAATTAGATTCATGCATTTTGTTTTTGCGCTGTGTGGCGTCTGCGTTTTTTTGGTATAATCACGACCTAAGTTCAGTTTAGTGGCAGTGTCTGACAAAGCGTACTAATAAGTGCCTTTGTGGGTGTGGAGAAAAACCGTCATGAGTCCAGGCTATTAAAATGTGTCATTAAGAATGTGTATTTTTAGTGTAGCACTATACCTGTGGATTGTATTGTATTGTATGTCTTTATTTATATAGCGCCATTAATGTACATAGCGCTTCACAGTAGTAATACATGTGGTAATCAAATAAATAACAGATAATATAAATAACAGATCATGGGAATAAGTGCTTTAGACATAAAAGTGACATTAAGGAAGAGGAGTCCCTGCCCCGAGGAGCTTACAGTCTAATTGGTAGGTAGGAAGAACGTACAGAGACAGTAGGAGGGAGTTCTGGTAAGTGTGTCTGCAGGGGGCCAAGCTTTATGTATCATGTGTTCAGAATGTTCACAGTGCTATTCGTATGCTTCTTTAAGCAAGTGTGTCTTAAGGTGGGTCTTAAAGGTGGATAGAGAGGGTGCTAGTCGGGTACTGAGGGGAAGGGCATTCCAGAGGTGTGGGCCAGTCAGTGAAAAAGTTTTAAGGCGGGAGAGGGCTTTAGATACAAAGGGGGTAGAAAGAAGACATCCTTGAGAAGAACGCAAGAGTCTGGATGGTGCATAACGAGAAATTAGGGCTGAGATGTAAGGAGGGGCAGAAGAGTGTAAAGCTTTAAAAGTGAGGAGAAAAATGGAGTGTGAGATGCGGGATTTGATTGGAAGCCAGGAGAGGGATTTCATGACTGGAGATGCTGAGACAGATCTAGGAAAGAGTAGAGTGATTCTGGCAGCAGCATTTAGGATAGATTGTAGGGGAGACAGGTGAGAGGCAGGAAGGCCGGACAGCAGGAGGTTACAGTAATCAAGACGGGAGAGAATGAGGGCCTGAGTCAGAGTTTTAGCAGTCGAGCAACAGAGGAAAGGGCGTATCTTTGTTATATTGCGGAGGAAAAAGCGACAAGTTTTAGAAATGTTTTGAATGTGAGGGGCGAATGTGAGAGAGGAGTCGAGTGTGACCCCTAGGCAGCGTGCTTGATCTACTGGGTGAATGATCGTAGTTCCAACAGTAATGTGGAAGGAGGTAGTAGGGCCAGGTTTGGGAGGAAGTATGAGGAGCTCTGTTTTAGCCATGTTGAGTTTAAGGCGGCGGAGGGCCATCCAGGATGATATAGCAGAGAGACATTCAGAAACTTTGGTTTGTACAGCAGGTGTAAGGTCGGGTGTTGAAAAGTATATATGTGTGTCGTCAGCATAGAGGTGATAATTAAACCCAAAAGATGTTATTAGGTCACCTAGAGAGAGTGTGTACAGAGAAAAGAGAAGAGGTCCCAGGACAGAGCCCTGGGGTACCCCCACAGAGAGATCAATAAAGGAGGAGGAGGTGTTAGCAGAAGAGACACTGAAAGTACGATGGGAGAGGTAGGATGAGATCCTGGATAGAGCTTTGTTCCGAATACGAAGAGTATGGAGAATGTGATGGAGAAGAGGGTGGGCCACGGTGTCAAATGCTGCACAGAGGTCGAGTAATATGAGCAGAGTGCAATGACCTCTGTCTTTGGCAGCATGGAGGTCGTCATGGAGGGCTGTTTCCGTAGAGTGAGCAGTGCGGAAGCCAGATTGTAGAGGGTCTAGGAGAGAATACTGTAGGTGTTGAGAAAATGGAATATGAAGTAATGTTGTATGGTGCTCTAAAGAAAAAAAACACAGAAAAATAGATAGGATGTAGCCTGGTAGATTATGATCCCACGTAATGTAGCAGTGAGGATAAATTCATAAACACCAGCCGGTGACCAGTAGATTAAACATCCTAAAACAATGGACAATGATGAAATTCAGAGTTTGGGTAAAACTGGAATAAACTCACTTGGGATGATGTCCACGATAAGCAGCAAGTCCAAAACATCCAGTGACCCTGGGTTGATTGTGCCTCCGTCCGTAGATGAACATCAGAGGAGAAAGGGAAGAAAAAACGGAGCACTATATCCAGAAAAACCACCAGGATGCGTTCCCATAAAATAAAGCTAATTTAATGGATCATAATAATATACAAAAACACACCAACGCGTTTCGGGCTATAAACAGCCCTTTATCAAGGGCTGATATCAAGGGCCTTGATAAAGGGCTTTTTATAGCCCGAAACGCGTTGGTGTGTTTTTGTATATTATTATGATCCATTAAATTAGCTTTATTTTATGGGAACGCATCCTGGTGGTTTTTCTGGATATAGTGCTCCATTTTTTCTTCCCTTTCTCCTCTGTTGAGAAAATGGAGCAAGCGAGAGAATACAAGACGTTCAAGGAGTTTAAAGGCAAAAGGCAGGAGGGAGACAGGTCGATAGTTAGAAAGACAGGAAGGGTCAAGCTTGCTGTTTTTGAGTAATGGTATGACTGTTGCATCTCCATTACCCTCAGTATACCCCAAATATCTTCTCTCCTGCCCATCAAGTTAAATCTAATCCCCGCTTCTGAATGAGAGCCCACGCAGCGTTCCCCCTTCAGTGCTAAAACTGCGCATGGCAGCACCACCAAAGACACTTAGGCCGTAATTAAACATGCACACAGGCATCGGGAGGCTTGGCAGAGGCATAGCTGCGACATCACGTGAGCGGTTCGCCCTCATTGGCTGAACCGCTCACCTGACGCGGCCATCGTGCTACAAAAACTTTCATTTGTCTCCTCACGAGTCTGTCACTCCGTAGCGCTTGGTCGCGTGCACTATGTGCGCCTTCATTGGCCACCATTAGTTTGTTTCGGTGACACGCAGCATCACGCACACATGTTCTGTGAGTATAATCGCGTCACTCGGCCTTAATTATACCAAAAACTGCACAGCTGCAAAGCGATCCGTGGATGTCATCGTAGCGACGTCGCCGTGCTACATGTGAACATGCCAAAGAGATTTGTAGCGCTACTGCAGGGAGACATGGCCAGATTTATTGGTTGATGATGATCTGTGATTGGCCGTTCAAATCCCATGATGCGGCCGTCGTGTGTGAATAACAAAATCTCAAATCGCTTCAGGAGACAAACGCTTTGCAGTACGTCGCGGCGCTTATGTCGCGCTTGGTATGTGCACTCGTATGGTTTGTTTTATATTGTTTTTCAGGCGCACACTGTCGCGCTATTTTTGGTATACAGTAATCACAGCCTTAGGCTTGTTACCTATGCAAGTACCACGCTGACCCACTTTAAATCAGACCCGGCAAAAAAACATTTGAGATAAGTATGGAAGCAATGTGATTTTACACAAACTATTTGCCCATACTGTACAACTTAGTGAATACACCCTGCAGCCTGTGCTCTGCTCTAGGTGTGTGTTTACGGTTGATCCCTGCCACTAACCTAACTGTAATACTGGAGGATGCAAACCCTATCCTCGTGGCCTGGACTAATCCCCAGCTAGTGACAGATTGCTGGCTAAGATACAAGCATGGCTGCTGACGGATACCAAGCAAGAGGTTTAAATCAGCTTCTGCTAGTTTGTGTGTTTATCTAAAGCACGGATTTCTGACCTATCGTTACTAGTGTTAGTGTTAAATAGTACTATTTCGGACCAGAACATTTGTCACTTGGGAGGACTTGGATGCTATAGCAGAAGCTGCACAGTTAAAGAACTGGCATCTGAAGCTGGGGACCATTAATACAGCCATTGGTGCCTGCAACATGACTAGCTAGCACCTCTGGCAGCAAAGTGGTTGAGATGGAGTACTTGCGCTTACTGACTATAGCATGTCGGTCTAGGAGGTTTTGCCACGACCAAATCTCTATTGGCGTTTAGCCACTACTCACCTCGGCACCAGGACCTCTCTTCTCCAGCTGCTTCGTCACCAAGGTAAGACCCTATCCTTACCCCTTATCCTAAAAACCCTTAATACCAACACTACCCCATACCATAAAAACCTTAACCCCTTACACTAGAACGCCTTACCTAAGAAACCCCTTACCCTAAAACTCCTGTCCTTAACACCTTAACTTACTTTGGCAAATAGCCCAGTGGCTGAGTGTCCAGCAGCGGAGCGACAGAGGGCACATCTGTGGCTGAACGCTGGTGGAGACTTGGTTGTGGCGTGATGGCCAGGGCCAAATGTCCATTTCAGATAACACATCTCTGCAGCTGTCGCTTACTCAAGTACTATACTCAAAAGTAGACTGGTACATCAGAAATGCGTGCAAAAATAGAAAACCAGAATTGATCAAATGTGACATTTTGTTTAATTCATTTAAGTGAACTACCAATCTACATTATATCAGGAGAGGCAGTCCCTTACAGGAGCTGCTATACGTTATCATGCGCCACTAATTTATGGAACAAGTTCACCATGTTTTTTTTCTTTTAACTTTATTAACAAAGTGAAATAAAATGAAACATATGTTTCCCATTTATTTTTGATTTGTTGATGTCTTCAAATATTCATAGACAAGAATAACAAAGCTGCTGCTCAGCTCTCAACTGCGGGCACCAAACCAAAAATCAGAGAGGAAGCTCTTTGGGGAAGGATTTGTTATGCATATATGACCATCACTTTACAATGTACAATGCAGTGTCCACTCTCAGTGCCCCATAAAAAAGGGATTATTATTATTAAAGTAAGGAGGGCTGAGGGACAGGGGAAATTAGAAAGAACACTACATGAACATACAGAAGAACACAATGTTTTATATTGCAGTATTCAAAGAGAACAAGAAAAAATCAATACTTTTTTTGCTCAGTGCCAAAAGTAAGAAACACAGTAGCCCAAAGTACTTCTGCCCACATCAATGCTTTGCCCCTCTCTCTCCTACTGCCCTGCTGAATGGGGAAGCAAGTTCAAGAAACCAGAAGACAAAAACGGACAGCCCTAACACAAAAACTGTATCCACTGCTGTCTACATTATTGGTAGGCAAGTTTCCTTGCACAATGTATATCCTACAATCTGCCGCATATATATATTTAATGTTTTTAATATTCACTATTAACTGCAACTGTTTTACTTAAAACACCCTATAAATCCATAGTATCTTACACATAAAAATGTAAAAAATCAGAAAGAGAAGGCTGTAGTAAGACATAGGTGTCGCAGTTATTTGTGTCTTTAGACAGATGTTTGAAAGTCAATTTGGCAAAGTGGCAGACTCAAAGAATTGCTTAGCTGCATGGTTAAGAGAAGATGAGTATCAATCACTAACCTTTTTTTAGATTATCAATGTATGGGCATTCTGCTACTTCTAGATCCCTCGGTATGTCATGTCAAAAAAACAGCAGAAAACGCAAAAAGACAGAAAGAGGAACATTGTCTCAGTAATGTATTTCCATTGGTGCGAATTAGTTACCAAGGAACAACAAGTAACGTTGTAGCAGAGGATTAGGTTGAAAAATACATATGTCCATTGAGTTCAAGCTTTCATAAGTTCTCATTCTATATTTATAGTTATATTGATTCAGAGGTAGACAAACAAAAAAGAAACCCAGTGAAACTTTTACCAATTATAGCTCAGAAGAGGATTCCAGCAAACATCAAAAAGATTTCTCCATGGATCACTGCTCCTCCTGTGTTTAAACTTTTTTGGCATATCTGTGTATACCTTTGCTTTCCAAAAAAAAATGTTAAATATTTTCATAACATTATATACTGTATCTGCCATTTCAATCTCCATGTACAGTACACTGCTATTGAAAATTAGTATTTATTTTTTAATAGCAAAATAAGTTTAAAAAAAAAAAGTACAACTATTTATTATTTTCATTAACAAACTTCTTTTTTTTCTGAAACTTTAATAGAGTTTAAACTTTTTTTTTTCTTCCTTTTTTTTTTAAACAATGCCAAGTTTTATTTTTTTAATTATCTTTGGTAAATTTGCAAACATTCAAAAATGTCAACAACAGAAAAAAAAGCTGTGTGTGCTGTGCACGCGCATAGTAAGTGAAACTTCTTTGACTTTTGTCACAGAAATTGACTTATAACGCGCGTGCTCGGCACACATGTGTCAGTCAGTGTATGTGTCAGTCAGTGAGTATGTATGTGTGTGTGTCAGTCAGTGTGTGCATGTGTGTCAGTCAGTGTGTGCATGTGTGTCAGTCAGTGTGTGCATGTGTGTCAGTCAGTGTGTGCATGTGTGTCAGTGTGTGTGCATGTGTGTCAGTCAGTGTGTGTGCATGTGTGTCAGTCAGTGTGTGTGCATTTGTGTCAGTCAGTGTGTGTGTGCGTGTGTCAGTCAGCGTGTGTGCGTGTGTGTCAGTCAGCGTGTGTGCCAGTCAGCGTGTGTGCATGTGTCAGTCAGCGTGTGTGCGTGTGTGTGTCAGTCAGCGTGTGTGCGTCTGTGTGTCAGTCAGCGTGTGCGCGTGTGTCAGACAGTATGTGAGTGCGAGTCAGACAGTGTGTGTGCGTGTGTGTGTCAGTCAGCGTGTGTGCGTGTGTGTCAGTCAGCATGTGTGCATGTGTGTCAGTCAGCGTGTGCATGTGTGTGTCAGTCAGCGTGTGTGCGTGTGTCAGACAATATGTGAGTGTGAGTCAGTCAGCGTGTGTGCGTGTGTGTCAGTCAGCGTGTGTGTCAGTCAGCGTGTGTGTGCGTATGTCAGTCAACGTGTGTGCGTGTGTCAGACAGTGTGTGAGTGTGAGTCAGTCAGTGTGAGTGTGAGTCAGTCAGTGTGTGAGTGTGAGTCAGTCAGTGTGTGAGTGTGAGTCAGTCAGTGTGTGAGTGTGAGTCAGTCAGTGTGTGAGTGTGAGTCAGTCAGTGTGTGAGTGTGAGTCAGTCAGTGTGTGAGTCAATCAGTGTGTGAGTGTGAGTCAGTCAGTGTGAGTCTGTGTGTGTGTCAAGTCAGTGTATGTCTCTCTCTCTGTGTTGTGTGAATGTCTCTCTGTGCTGTGACCCCCCCTCCTTCTCTCCCCCCCCTCCTTCTCCCCCCCTCCCACTTCCCCCGGCGGAGCTGCGGACACAGCTGTGTGTCCTGCTGCAGCCAGCCCCCCCGGCAACACGGTGGTCCCGTTACCCCCCGACTCCCGACTCCCACTACCCCCGGCGGAGCTGCGGACACGGCTGTGTGTCCTGCTGCAGCCAGCCCCCTCCCCCCCCCCCCCGGTGACATGGTGGTCCCGTTACCCCCCTCCTCCCACTACCCCGCTCCTCCCACTACACGTAGCAGGAAAGGGGGGGACGAGGGGGGTGTCCCAGTCGGGCGGTCTCTGCTGTCCAGGTCGTGCGGTCTCTGCTGTCCCAGCCGCACCGGCAGCTGCGGGTCGCTGTTTGTGGGTGACGGGGTGCAGTGCGGCATGGCAGCGTGTGTGTGGGGGGGGGGGAACAGCGCCGCTGCCCGCCGCTTCTGCGCATGTGTGGTGTCTGTCAGCGGCGCCATCACAACTGCGCATGCGCGGCATGGCAGAGGGTACGGGCATCTATCGCCGCCACCGCCGCATATGTCAGCAGCCGTGTGGGGGGAACAGCGGCCATTAGGAGCGGCGCCGGCGGCTATCGCCGCCGCATGTGACAGAGGGAGTGTGGGGGGAGTGGCGGCCATTACATGACGTCACTTCCGTTTCATAGTTCATCTCCATCCAGTTTTGCTCCATCAGAACTAGGTGCGACTAAAGAAGTTTCACTTCAAAAATGCAGTTTTCCTAAAAAGTTACGAATTTTGGCAAAACAGTTGCTCATCCATATATTTTAGTACCCATGACCCAGGGAGATAAACGGACATATACAAAGTCACACTGAGCTGGCATTGTGTCAGAGGCCTTTACATACAGTAACTGCAAACTAGGAGGGGAGGGAGAGGATGGGGGGCGGGGGGGGTGGAAAGTATTGTATCACTTTGAAAAATGGGTGCTTTTTAAACACAATAACAAATGGCTCATTTTGTACCAGATTTGTGAGAAACAACCCTATGTTGTTTCTAAAAACAGAACGTTCTTTTTAACTAAACTTCTTCACAGCCTGCAGTACCTGTAAAATGCGCAATAATCTCTCTGGTATACCACAAAGTATAGCCCAAAATACACTTTCAGTCCTTCAGCAGCACAAGATTTTCTTTGGCTTTGTATCAAGATGATATTGTGCCGATCCTCAAATAACCATACACAGATTCATACATTCACATGGTATTAACCTCTTCATTCTAGAGCACAACAGCAGCAGATGGTGGTTCACTCAGTAATGTAAGAACAATTACTAATAATTTACTTATGCTATATGGATGCTGTGATTACCTGCTCCAAATAACTTAGAGTCTATTGTCACAACCTGATTAACAGGTTACATAGTTATATAGTAGATGAGGTTGAAACAAGACATACAGTATGTCATTGAGTTCAACCTATGTTAAATTTAGACGACAGACACTATCCTATATTTACAGTATTTTGATCCAGAGTACTGTGCTCTGTAACTCATAAGCCAGCCCTCTCCTTGCTTTCTCAAAGTGTGTCAGACATACCGTTTTCACTCCCAGCGCAGTCTCTACTTAACACAGCGTCCTGCCATCAGCCATATTTAAAATACTCTTGAAACGGAAATTCAAAGTAGCGATACAACAGGAATGGTGTCCAAATATGTGCAACCCCCACTGTTTATTATATGTAGGAGTAGAAAAACAGGCACTACATTTCGGGGTGATACAACCTCCCTCCCATATGAACCTGACAAAGGGAGGTCATATCCCCCCAAAACATAATGCTTGGGATGTGTTAAACAAACATACTTATGCCTGATTAAGGACCCTGAGAAGTTCGAAAGCTTGTAACATATCAACTACTTGTAGGTCCAAAAAAAGGTATCATACCACCTACTCTCTCTCTCCTTTGTTACTACATACAGTATTTATGCCAAGCAGTGTTTCAGGAACCTATTAGTCTGTCTTTTAGTGTCTGTATTTAATGCAGGACTACCCAATTACTTTCCACACAGATCCCATTTCTGTGGAGTTCAATTTATATGGCCCACACCGTTAAACACCCTCTTTCCAGAATATTGTGAAAATATTAGAGAGAAGAGAAAGCTGCACAGTCTTCTGTAGGGTCCAGGCAAAGTGGACTCAAGCTCCACATCTACACCAAATTAATCACAGACCTGTTAAATCTCACTGGTTTTCTGTGAGTCAACGGCCGCCACCAGTGGGGGACAGCTGTCTCGGGCCCAGTGGAAGCCCGACTACCTCCCTACAGGCTCGCCCTTGCCACTGACGGAATGAATCTGCAGGTCAGGTAATTGTCCTCAGACTCCCGCTGAGCAATTCCAGCTCCCACCCCCTACCTGTTGCTCCAACTCCAAAAATCTTCCAGTCGATAATTCGGCCGGGGCCCAGGTCAGATCTGTCAGCCTTTGAGTCACACCTCACTTAAGTGGGTTACCACTGATAAAAAGCAGTACTTTACCATTATAATGCAATTTTATGGACAACAGCCCCCACATTTCACAGATTTTTGTCCTCGGCGATTAATATCTCTGCAATCATTTGTGTCACTTCAATATAAGGTAACAAACTGGTTTTTTTTTGTATAATATATTTGACACAACTTTCCCAGGCAGACAGTGCTAATACTTACTCTGAGCAGGAACTTAGATAAGTGGAGAAAGATTTTAGCCAAAAATGACTTATGTTTGATAATGACATATATCAATCTTAAGTCAAGTAATAACTGGTTCAATATATTCTGTATGTTACCTGATAATGCAAACTGGACAAAATTCACAAAAAATTACCTTCATAAATTGATATGTAGTGACGTATAATCTATACGACTCTTTTAATAGCACTTAATGCATTCATCTGCTCTACTCACTATAAAACAAAAACATTTAATTTATTCTTTCCATTGCAAAGTCCTTTCTCTTACCATGCACCTCACGTCTGGAACAACCTACCAGAGACTCGCAGACCCGGCACTAGGCTAAATTCTTTCAAGACTTCAGCTTTTTCACATTTTAATCTAGTCTGTAACTGTTACATTTGCCCATAACATATTATCTCTAACTGCCTGTAACACCCCCTCCCCCCCTTTGAGGTGCAGGGGTTAATAGTAAATAGGTGATGCTAAACTCCACCCTGTGGTGGTACATGGGTCCTGTGTCATTGGAGATATAAAAGGAGAGAGGAAATGTTCTGGAAGGTTAGATTCCAGAAGGAAGGAAGAGCAGGAGCCTCGGGGGAGTAGAGGCAAGGGAAATATTCCCTTAGTAAAGGAAAGATTACCCCCCCCCCCCTGTTTATTGTGTTTTAGTTAGGGATAGATAGTGCCTTAACAGTTAGGATCTCTATGACATGGACAAAAGATATATGTAGGTCCTAGAGAGGGAATGCAGACATGCCACAGAGAGCTGCTTAGATAGGGCTCTAGAAAGTCAGGGGATCAGCTCCACAAGCGGATCTCCATATACAGAGTTTATAGACCCTGAGAAAGCACCAGTTTCCTGCATGGAAAAGGAGAGTGATAATAAACCTCCCCAGAACAGGGCCCGAAATAGCAGGATCACATGGACAGTGTCAAGCAAGTGTAGCCCCGGTCTAATTTCAGCCCCTGAGACCCCCCTTGTAGCGTGCCGAGCGATCACGGGTGCCGCCGGAGGCAGCGACGGACCCGCCGGCACGGCACGAAGGTGGGGGCCGGAGCAGGGAGCGCTCCGAGTCCCCGGAGTCTCGGCGGCGCACCCGGCTAGCGGGGGCCGCCATGACAGGTTGCGCGAGCGTGCGCGTGATCGTTCATGCACGGGAACAGCCAGGGAGTTGCGGCGGCCATCAGGGACTTGCGCATGCGCAGGACAAGTGCGCACGCAGCCCCAATGGATTTGCAGCCTCTGTGGGACTACAGTTCCCAGGAGGCTTAGGGCCCAGCACCCCAGGTGTCTGCAAGTGGCCAATGAGAGGCCAGGATTCTCAGACAGGCAGATTGATACATTTCGCGGGCTTTGGGGCAATGGCAGTTGGAGCTGGGAGCAGGAAGGGGAAGGAAGGGTGTAGTGAGCAAGTGGCGCCTACACCAGGTAAGGTTATCCCCAGGCCCCAGCAGGCCCCAATCCCCACCAGGGTAGTGGGTAGGTACTGAGGGACGGCCCCTAGGTTAGGGACCCTGCCCCCAGTGTGTGAGTGTGTGTGCAGTCTTGTCAGTATCCCGGCTGTCAGTGCTGTGAGCGCTGACAAGAGGGACACAGGGCTGAGTACAGTGCGGTTTCTGCAGGTAGTTAGTGCAGTGGGTTGCTGCAGGTACAGTTAGTGCAGTGGGTTGCTGCAGGTACAGGTAGTGCAGTGGGTTGCTGCAGGTATTAGGGAGAAGCTAGTGAGAAGGGATCCGGGAGGTGAAGGGAGAGGTAGTGTGGGTGCAGGGGGTCAGGGACCCGCCTGCATAGGACAGGCTACCCCGTAGGCCCTAGTAGCATCCCTGAAGACACCATAGGTTGCTGTGCTGCAGGGACGCCCTATAGGATAGGAACGCCATTCACCTTACTGTGTAGACAGTTAGGGACAAAGCACAGAGTTGCGGCGGTTGCAGTCATCTGGGACCAGACGGCTGGACACCGTGATATCTGTGTTGGAGGCGTCCAACATGTGTTGGAGGCGTCTGACCCTTTGTGAAGTTGATGCCGGTCACCGCCGTGACCGGAAGGTATTTTTACATAAAGTGCACCAACACCGGTCAACAGGCGCTGATCCCGCCTTAGGTGTAACTCTTTAGGGACACTGAGCGAGTGGCTAAAGAACTGAGCCTATACCAAAAGTACTATACATGGACACGGTGTGTGGGGCACGCGGTGAGGGGACGGAGACGTTACTCCTGATGAGTGGGCGAGCCACTAAGGTTATACCGTTAGAGTATAAGTGTATATGTTGTGTTATTGCTACCGTGCATTATTATAGTAAAAACAGTTACAATCCTAAGGTGTTGTATGTTTCTTGCCCAGGGGAATCTTACATCACGGGGATCCTGGGTAAGTGGAGGCGCTGCGCTAAGTAAGTGTATAGGTGTTGCCCCAGGCGCCCAGCTAGCGGAGCTCAGATCTCCTGGAGCCGCAGGTTGTATACAGTGACCAGTAGTCTCTTTGGGGAGCATCAGAAAAAGGGCTACACAAGCAAATCAAGGGGGGCCTTGTCCACTACAATTAGTTCTCAGTAACAAGTGCGCGTGCCTCCCAGGAGTGTTAAGAGAGGGCACCCGGGAAGAACTATGTTAAGAGTGATATCAGTACGGATGAACGCTGCCAATCTTATTATGTATATATAAGTGAAGTGTTCCCATGTTTGGAAACATAGATAAAGATTGTAGTTGTACTATTAAAAAAACTCCTGGCGCCCATCATTCCATCACCCAGCCGACTACCTCCAGCACCCTGGGGCAAGGTAAATCTATGCTGATGTTGAACACACCACCACAGCGATGTAGCCTCTTTATATACAATGCATAACCTCTGTTCATTTAATGTAACCATGTATTTGTCATCATAACTCTGTGCCCAGAATATACTTGAAAATGACAGGTAACTCTCAATGTATTACTGCCTGGTAATAAATTTTTCTAAATAAATAAAAATTGCTGCTGTTTTTAACAATCCTACCTACCTAAATCTTGTAGTCTCAATTTGTGGATATCAGTTTCACATGTGCCTCCCTGGGAGGTTAAAATGGCCACTTTTCACACTCATTAAGACAATAGAGGTTGTCATGGGTGTTAAAAACTTATGGCAGTGAAATAATAAACATCAACATTTTGAAATAAATAAAAGTAAGAACAGACCAGCAAAACATGAATGATCAGATAATGTTATGACTTTATTTGAGGGGGGGATTTCTGCTTTAAAGAGGCAGTCTGCTCTGCCCTAAAAAAATAAATAAATATATATATATTTTTTTGGAAGGTTACCAACTATATATTCCAGCCTTCTAGCCACTAAGGAGGATATTACTCTGACAAATCCCACTGACATTGCAAATGCATTCAATGAATACTTTGTGGGGTGTGCTACTAACTTATTAGTGAAACGCAATGCAACCCAAACCACAAACATGAACCTCATTCTGAGTACCCCAATAGCCCCACCATCTCCCAACACTGCTCACAATTTTCAATTTGTCCCAGTATCCGAAGAGGAGATTACACAAGCGCTCCTCAAATCAAAACTGAGCAGCCAATGTGGACCTGACTTACTGCAATCCAAGTTCCTAAGACTTGGTGCCCCAGCCATTGCCAAACCAATTGCTTCCATAATCAACTCTATCCTGTCTGCAGGCCATATCCCTAAGACCTGGAAAACTGCCAGAGTTGTCCCAATTGTCAAAAGTGGGGACAAAAACACTTGTCTCAGACTACAGGCCAATCTCTCTTCTCCCAATACTATCCAAAGTCATGGAAAATGTGTTCACTCCCAATAAACCGATTAGTATACCAAGACAAATTTCCCTAGCCAATTCCAATTTGGATTTCGCCCCAAACACTCCACCGTAACTACCCTGCTAAAAGTTTGCAATGAAATCCAGTGTGGAATGGAACGGGGTCAACTCACTGGTGCAGTATTCCTAGATTTTGCAAAGGCTTTTGACACAGTTGATCATGTTAGCCTGCTTAACAAACTCCAGAGCTCTGGAATAGGGAAGCATGCTTTAAACTGGTTTCATTCCTGCCTATCAGGTAGATCCCAACATGTGTCCATCTCAGGCTCTAACTCCAACCCCCTGGATATCACCTGTCATGTCCCGCAAGGCTCTGTTCTGGGCCCCTACTCTTCTCAATGTTCATCAATGATCTTCCTACAGCTTGTAAGGGAGCTTCAATACACATGTATGCAGACGACACAATCTTATATGCACACAACCCTGTCTCTCCAGCCTTGAACACATACAGGAGGGCCCCGCTCATACGGCGGGTTCTGTTCCAGGCCGCCGCCGTAAAGTGGAAATCGCTGTAAAGCGGGGCCCGGCTGTACTGTATTGTAACTTGGAAAACAGAGATGCAGAGCTGTAAACCGACTGTTTGACAAATGGCATCTGACAAGGAGTTGCGCCTGCACTAAAACTGTTGCTTAGTGACAGCTGGATACTTTGCTGCTGTGCACATCATGCCGAAAATTGCCGGCAAAACGGAACAAGCGCCGAACCAAATGAATATGGGTATATATTGGGAAACGTCGTATGAGCGCAACGCTGTAATCTTACTTTTTGAGACTTGAAAATTGGATTGCCCAAAACAAACTGTTTTTAAACACTGACAAGACTAACAATGGTATTTGGGACCAAGGCTACATTTTTAAAGCTTCCAATGACTGAGCGCCAGATCAGAACCAACGCTAACACCACCCTAACTCCTGTTACTAGTTTTAAATACCTGGGCATATGGTTTGACTCCCATTTAACATTCGGGATGCACATTGATACCCTGACATTCAAAACCTATGCCAAACTAGGGGTACTTTACAGCAGGGGGGCGCAAACTTTTTTCCCTGCGCCCCCCTGCCGGCTGTCCCCTCACTCCCGCGCCCCCCCCCCAACCCCAACTTACCCGCGCTCCGGCGTAATGACGTCACGTTGCCATAGCAACGTGACGTCACATGACCTCGCAGCGTCATTTTGACGCCGCGTTGCCATGGCGACGCAGGGAGGAAGCCGCCGGAGCCACGGTAAGTTAGGTTTACAGAGGCCCTGCAGCTCCCCCGGCACTTAATTTAAGTGCCTTCGGGAACCGCGCGGGGCCTCTGTAAACCCCGCGCCCCCCGTTGGCAGTCTCGCGCCCCCCCTGGGGGTCGCGCCCCACAGTTTGCGCACCGCTGCTTTACAGGAACAAATACTCCCTAAGTCTGCTGGTCAGAAAGCGTATTGCACAGCAGATGCTAATGCCTATTATCGACTATGGAGACATAGTATTCGGCTCGGCTCCCCAAACCCACCTTAGCAAACTTGATACCCTCTACAATTCAATATGCCGCTTTGTTCTCCAAAGTAACTACAACACACATCACTGCGAAATGCTCAAAGAACTAGATTGGTCATCACTAGAGTCTAGGTGCAAAGTTCATCTTTGCTGTCTCGGAGGTGTCCGCACGCGGCGCGGTCACAGCTTTAAGGCATTGATCGCACCCATAGACCATGTGGGCGCACGCGACCACATGAGGGGGCGTGCGTTGCGCGAGGAATCAGTCAAAACTGATTTCTTGGCATGACGGGCGGGTCACGTGAACGGTTCTCCCAGCTCCGTGACGTCACTGACACGCCCCCCGATGGAGTGTCTTGCATGTCCGAAAAACGCACCCGGGCACGCCTCCTTGCAACGAAAGCTGCATGGACATAGCCTAAGAGTTTTAAATCTTCTCCCCGAGGTGACAAGAGCTGTGTACAGTATATGAGTCGTCCTAACTTTTAGGAGGTTTATACTATTGAAATCTTTGAAGGAAACCAATGTGTAATGGGTAGTTAAAAGTAATATTACTGAAACCTCGGAGGGACAGGCAGAGTGGTGTGTGTGTGTGTGTGTGTGTGTGTGTGTGTGTGTGTGTGTGTGTGTGTGTGTGTGTGTGTGTGTGTGTGTGTGTGTGTGTGTGTGTGTGAAATAAATGTTATGAAAATGAGAGAAAGAGACAATCAGAAATGTAAATGAGTTGCCGATTAACTACATAATTTACATCCAGCCAAACTCCTCTGGCCCCTTTAAAGTCTGATCCCAGGTTCCCCAGCTGTTCCTGAGAAGCAGCAACACACTAGTCAGTCTTTACTGAACACTGCTCATTTCATTGTGAGTTCGGTATGTTACCTCCAAGAAAGAAATGCCATAGGACTGAGAGATACAAAATTATATTATTATATAACTCCAGCCAAGATAAAAAAAAAGGGCACAAAACTACACACAAAATGTTATGTCTCCAATTATTAGACCCTCATCCTAAAATAAAGCCACATTTAGGTGGACACAAAGTCAGAGCACAGGGATTAACTAGGTTTGGCTGATTTTCAGATACAATGCTTCTCAGATCAATGGATTTGCTTTGCTAATGTGTACTTGTATGTTTGATGCACTTGTTGCATTGTAACGCAATGTGACATGCCTGTTTTCAGAAGAATTACATACATGGCTCTCACTGTGTCACTGAGAAGAACACACATTTATACCTATACAGTATGAATAAACATGCACCTGTACTACCTGAGTCAATATACACCCTACCTGAGCCCAAGGTACGCGCCCTGCCATGCAGCTGGGCACGGTGCCCTCTCGGTCTGTACCTGCTTCTCCATGATGTCTTTGCCTCCACTGGCCACTATGGGTGGTGGGACCCTCTCGCAGCTGCAGCCCTCCAGCATGTACATCCCAGAGGGTCTCCCGCTGTGCTCCGTCTCGAAGTAGAAGAGGACATTTTGATAGAGGGCAAACCACTTGTCGTGCCACCTGCTGGCCTCGGCCGCCTTCTTGCTGAGGCTGCCTCTCTTGGTGCCCTCCTTGCGGGCCACATGGGCCAGGTACAGAGCGTGGCCCTCGTTACAGCGCACGCTCTTCTGCATCCTGCACTTCAGGGCATGCTTACTCCAACCCACCTCACACGGGAGAGACCCGGGGCAAAACAGCACAGGCAGGGGGCAAACACCGACAGGGAGAATACTAAGGTGGACTCACGCTGCAAAGTGTGTGTGTGTGTGTGTGTGTGTGTGTGTGTTGTGGGTGTATGTGTTTTAAATGGTTGTGTTGTGGGTGTATACTGTATCTCTCCAGTGCATTGATCACTATGTGTGAAGTGTGTGCACAGTGTGGCAATATAGATATGATGTGTATCACCAGTGTTTGTGTGCGCTTAAATCACTGTATCTGTACAGTATACTATATGTATGCGCAGTGTGTAATACATACACAGGGGTGTGTGAAGTATTACATGTGCATGTTGCTTTAAGTGCCCAGTGCATCTATTTGTCCACACTGGGTTTGTGTCTGTGTTGTGTCTGTGTCAGGGGAAGCACAAAGCACTGCTTTGTGCACAGAGTGCCATATACTGACAATACTAACAATCAGTATGTGTGTATGTGCACTCACATGCGTTACACTGCATGTGCTTATCATAGGTTGTGCAGAAGTGTGCGCAGCTTTCAGGGTCACAGTGAATGAATCCCTGCATTGGGGCACACTATGTGTAGGTAGCTGTACATGTCACAGTGTGTGTGCATGAGAACAGATCTGGGTGTGTCACAGTGTTGCAGCCTGTGTGTGAGCCTTGGAAACTGTGTGAGGGGCGCTCTCCCGGGGGCTCTTGCTGGGCAGCGTGGTCACTGTGCCAGGACTGGCCTCAGGTACTTCACCCAGCACTGGGAGCTCTTGCCCCGGATTTCAATGTCTTGTGTTGGGCGTAGATTGCAGATCGCGGACTTAGGCTGCTGGTCCTGCACTCATTCACTTAGTCTTGGTACCTGATTATATCCCTGGATTTGGATCTTCTCCACACTTATTCAGCCCCGCTGGTTTCATTGCTCTTGGCACCCCTTGTATTAACTAGTAAAGTTGGTGCTCCTCTGTGTGTGGGGGGGGGGGAGGGGGGTAAGGGGGGAGGAAGGTGCAAGCTTGTTGCTGGTACAGGGATCCTTTTTTTCTTCTGGTGACAGGGACGTCCAACCCTTCCTAAAGCAAGAAGGGATCTCCCTGCCCTCAATGCAGGTGTGGGGTCTTCGCTTCCCTTGCAGGTGCAGGGAGGTGTAGGGGTGTCACTGCTGGTGCAGGGGTGTCACTGCTGGTGCAGGGGTGTCACTGCTGGTGCAGGTATCTCGCTGCTGCTGTAGGGGTCTCGCTGCTGCTGTAGGGGTCTCGCTGCTGCTGTAGGGGTCTCGCTGCTGGTGCAGGGAGGCTGGAGGTGCAGGGGTCTCGCTGCTGCAGGGGTCTCGCTGCTGCTGCAGGGGTCTCACGGTGCTGCAGGGGTCTCGCTGCTGCTGCAGGGGTCTCACGCTGCTGCTGAGGTCTCGCTGCTGTTGCAGGGGTCTCGCTGCTGTTGAATCCCGGTCACTCGCCGGTGCTGCTGCTATTTGCTGGGTCACAGTGGAGTAACTAGCTGCAACTCTATCTGAAAGCTCCCTGTCACCACACGTGCTGTGAGACACACAGGGCACCGCAGTCACAGAAGTTACTTCCACCCCCCACCCCAAGTAAAACACAAGCGCCGCTATGAACACTGCATATCATGCACGTGCAGCGCGGTCACCCTGCAGGGAATAATATCACACCGAGCAACTAAGTCAGCAGGAGGCAGAAGGGGGCGCGTCACGTGGGGGGCCGGCTGTAATCCGCTTAGAGAGAGAGCAGTAAGAGGAAAAGTCCCTGGCTGCAATATGCAGCGTGTCTGCCTGGTCCGTGCCCCTCACACAGGGGGTCATCTCTGCCAGCCAGTGGGGGGAGGTTCGCCCATTCAGGGCTGGAGCCACCTGCATTCGGGAGGTGTGAGTGAGATGGGGGGGGGGAGAGGGCGCTGAGCACCACACCTTCCTCCACTAAACGTTATTGTTTGTAGAATAATGGGTCATGTGTTCAAAAGAACCGCAGCCCTGCATGTTCTTTAATACAGCGCACCAAAGATCCCCTTTTCCTAAATGTTACTTTTAAGTCTGAAGCACTTCTTCCCTTTGTGTTGTTTATATCTTATTATGTGTTATTTATATCTTATTATTTATATGATTGTAACTATTACTGCTGTGAAGCGCTGTGTACATTAATGGCGCTATACAAATAAAGACATACATACATCTTAATAAAAAAATGTAAAAAGTGGGGAGGGGGGGGGTCGGGGCTGGTGAGAAGCATATAAACAGCTGTGGCTCCTTTGTTATAAAGGATTGTACTCAAACATTGCAGGATGGCTACATTGCTGCCACCTTTCACATGCACGGTGGTGTACAGGTATGTTACCCCTCACGTGGTATATAGAAACATACAACCAGAAGTGTATAAAAGCAGATAAGAGGCACTTGGCCCACAGTGTATGTGGATTCCTAGGTGCTTGCCCTGTATCAAAGTACTGCTCTCTGAGTATCAGTGCATATTTATGGATCAAAATGTGTGTAAGCCTGGTATCAGTATTGTCACTGATATGTGCATCATATGGTATACACACTGCTGGAACTGGCAGTACTGGTAAACCCAAAGCGAATGCAGAGAACGGTCCTGTTGCATACACTTAAAAGGTTTATGCTGTAGCCCTGGTATATACATTAAAGAGTCAGGCGTGTGATGGTGCAATGATGTATTCATTAGTACTAATTGTTTTTATGTACAAACCCTCACTTTCATTTCTTTTCTAAATAAAAATAGACTGGCCTTGTAAAGGACCCATTTTATTTCTGATCTCTTTGCACAGATCTAATATAAAAGAGTTCTAAAATATTTTCCAAAGACGCATTGTTTAACCGCTTGTGTCCTGATGCTGGACACCATACCATCAGTCTGTAATGATTCTTTCATTGCTATAGGAACGTCTTGTTAAAGCATACAGTAAGGGCATGTTCTAGTTTGAAAAAACAAAAAACAAAAACAAAATGTAGTTATACACTAGACCAGTGGTTTTCCATTTTTTTTTTTTGGTTAATGCAGGGGAGCAACATTTTCTGGGGGGGTGTGACTCTTGCAGAGGCCCCGCGCACTCCCCAAAGCATTTAAATTAAATGAGGAGGGAGCGCATGAGGCCTCTTTAAGTTCCCTTACCTTGTCCCCGGCGGCTTCTGGCAACAAGTCGCCAAGGCTCTGCAGCGGCACATGACATTGCGTTGCTATGGCAACATGATATCACATGACGTCAGAAACGCCTGAGAAGGTAAGGGGGGGGGGCACAAGCAGGGGTTGGACAGGGGGCTTAGACAGAAAAGTTTGCACACCCCTGGGTTAAGGAATCCCAGAGTTTGGGAAATTCTGGGGTACCCCACCCCTCCCTCTCCCCCCCATCTCTCCCGTGTCTCTTGTGTTTCTCCCCCTCACACTCTCTCACTTACGCTCCTCCTTACTTACCCTCACTCTCCCTCCCTCTCTTCAATACACACATACACTCTCCCCCTCTCACTTACACACACATAATCACTTTAAGGGAGCAACCCAGAACACACACACACACACATACTCTCCCCCTCTCACTTACACACTCTCACTTTTAGGGAGCTAACACACCTACACACACACTCTCACTTTAATTGAGCTGATCGCGTGATTACCAGATCCTTCCTCTCCCTTCTATCAGCCGGAAGTTGACGTGACTTCCGGTGCTGTGAAGAGCAGGGAGAGGAAGGATAGCAGTGACCGGACGACTGCTGCTACTGAGCTTGGGAGCTGCCAGGTCACGGCTACGTGGGGTGCAACCATGCTTCCGGGCCTGGGTCAGCTGGAAGAGTTGTCCCAGCTCTCCCCCCTGGCGGCCGTGGAACACCTGAGGGGTGCTTGCGGAACCCCGGTTGAAAATCACTGCACTAGACTGTACAACATCATGACCAAGACAGTCTCAACGCACCCTTTACCCACAACAGAGTCAGCACCATAAACCTTGAGTCCCTGCATTCTATCAAAGATCAAATACCTGCAAGGAAATTCACATACCATTTTATCTACGTTCAGTGTACTCACTTAACATACTAGGACGCACACGCACCTCTACTAATAGTAAAATAAATACATTTAATTAATAAAATGTATTTATTTTACTATTAGTAGAGATTCGTGTGCGCCCTAGTAGGGTCTTCTCTCTGTCGTGTAATCCAATATGTATACCCTGACAGCACCACTCTAGAAAGTTATAATCATATCGGTAGGCTGAGCAGGCATTCTATGTGTGTTTTTGTGTACTCTCTTAACATGTCAGAACTAAGAGACGGAGGGGATATTTTTTATACACAACCTTGCAATTCCACTTTTTTTATTTATTGAAGAAATAAGAACTTACTATATAAAGCCCTTACCCACCATCCTATTTTCACAGCATAATGACTGTGTCCATGTTTCTAAAATATAGTCCTTGGAGCTTTGCTCCATTTTTTTAATAAATTTAGATCTTAAAAAAATTACAAAAACAGGGCATTCATCTGAAGAAGATGGTCAGATTTAGTTGAGTTTTTAGACAACCTAATGCTTATAAAATAATCCAAACCACTGGTTATGCTCTTAACAATTCTGTAAAGTGTTTACGAGAGCCACCACTCCCGTTTCCTCTGCTACTCTTAGGCTTTGTTTGTAATAATTACTACACTTGTCTGTAAACTTGGCTGATGTTTCCCTTGTTGATACTAAAAAAAGAAATTTAACCACCAAGGCTGCAGTCCAAAAAAAAAGATTGTTTATAAATTATACATAGTAGAGGGTTATGGATTATTCTGGAAGTACCCAGTTAAGCCCCTAAATGCTATAATATACAATGATACATTTAAAAGATTACTGGAGGCCCATGCACCTACAATGAGCTTAAGGACTCATTTTCCCCTTTTTTATTCATACCGTAGATACCATACAGATGTAGCAGGCCTAATTGTCCCCTCTGCTTCGTTATGGGGGTATATGTTGTGATCTTCTGAACTAACCCTGTCTGAATTTTACGGAAACACAGTGTTATTCTGCCTTACAGGCTAAATCTATAATAATACAATCTGCTCTGAAAGCTGATTTCGGGGCACTATTCTCCCAGTAATAACCTCATCACGTTTTAAATCCTAGTCATGCTCGTTCCGCGCCTGTCCTGGAATTCCTCGGGATAAGGTCCGGAGGCTGATCCGCTTCTCCCTCAGGCCGGAAGTTTGGGTTGTGCTGGTGGAACAAACAGGGCATTTCTGTGTCAACAGGTCAACAGCGAGCGCACATAAAACAAAAAAGAGAATAATGCACAATTAATTGTACGTTAACTTGCTCTAAATGCATTGATCATGAAATCTGAGGTGGTGACATGTGAACTACATGTACAAAAAATAATAATCAACACTGACACGGCCATATGTGAGTGACAATGACATCTGTTGCAGAATAAAACTGTTCTGGGGTGGCATCAACTCCTGTTCCTGATTGAGTGCCTTCACGTCAATTCCAGGGTACCCTCAGACAAAAGATGAGATGGAAACAGCATGTGTCGATTTCACATGCAAAAGTATTCACAGTGAAGTGAATAAAGGTGATATGGGGTATAAATATATAATAAATAATATTCACTCACATGGGCTAATGTGAGTGCCCTCCTATCTCAAGGTTGATGGTAACCCGCAATGTGCTCGTCTCACACCTTAGTCTCCTCGTCATGTAGTGACAGATGAAGGAGATGACGTGTAAGAAATAGCCATTTATTAAATACAACAAGTAAAAGAATAAAGGTATAAGTATGCCATAAAGTCCATAAAACTGTGCGCCTTAGGTATTTTCCGGGATCCTGCTATGATGTTGTTCCCTCCGCATCCGGAGGTGCTTGCAGGAGGTTCCGGTGAGCTACGGTGGCTGCAACAGGAAAAAAGTCCTTGAGAATGTGAACGACCGGTTTCGCTATACAGCTTTGTCTGGTTCAGACGAATAAATGGCTATTTCTTACACGTCATCTCGTTCATCTGTCACTACATGACGAGGAGACTAAGGTGTGAGACGAGCACATTGCGGGTCACCATCAACCTTGAGATAGGAGGGCACTCACATTAGCCCATGTGAGTGAATATTATTTATTATATATTTATACCCCATTTCACCTTTATTCACTTCACTGTGAATACTTTTGCATGTGAAATCGACACATGCGGTTTCCATCTCATCTTTTGACTGAGGGTACCCTGGAATTGACATGAAGGCACTCAATCAGGAACAGGAGTTGATGCTATTCCAGAACAGTTTTATTCTGCAACAGATGTCATTGTCACTCACATATGGCCGTGTGAGTGTTGATTATCATTTTTTTTACATGTAGTTCACATGTCACCACCTCAGATTTCATGATCAATGCATTTAGAGCAAGTTAACATACAATTAATTGTGCATTATTCTCTTTTTTGTTTTATGTGCGCTCGCTGTTGACCTGTTTGCATCTATTTCTTGAGGATCCTGGGAAGACCCTCTTTCAGCTGAGCAGCAGCGAGAGTTCGGGCCAGTATATCTTAAATGCGTTCGGTCGCTTACTCTCGTTCACCGTCTGATATACCTGTTCACTTATATTATTTCTGACAGTGTAGCATTCTCTTCAAGGCAGCGCCCCAGTTTCTCCACCCATTCATTTCTGTGTCAGCCTGGCTTCTTTGTCACATAGTGGCCTGCTGTTTCCAGTGCTCTGACCACACACCCCTGCCACCCACCTTTCACCCAGCTCTCTTGCCTCCATGAACAACAGTATCACATGCCAACACAGGGTGAGGCCCAAACGTGCTGAGGCAGCTTTCGTGATATGGGTTTGGAAAGAACAATGGGAAGAGGGTCTGTGAGTAAGGACAAAGTAGAAGGTGAAAGATGTCCTAAGACCCTCAAACGGCACTGCAGGCGATGCATGCAGTAGGTGAAGACAGGAGACTTGCTTTGGCAAAATAAATGTAGGCTTTTATTTCGCCAAAGTGCGTCAACAAAAAAAACCCAGACTTTTCCTCAGCCAAGGTGCAGCAAAACACAGGACAATATAAAGTATAGGGTTTTCCTAGGCCAAAGTCCAGCATCCCCAGCATAAGACAATCCATAAACATTACATCTATAGATGTCTATATAGATATCTGGTGTCCCTTGGCGTCAAGGACACAGGGATATGGCCTGCATGCTCTGGTGTCCGTAGGGGTCAAGGACACGCACGTGGTCTGTACGCTGACCAGTGAGAGACAAAGAAACAGTTCCCTTTCCTGCCTTTTGAACCCCTTTATAGACTTAGCTGGGCTCGTCAGTAGTCCTGCCCTCCTGCAGTCAGGGATTAACACCCACCACCCAACACCTCCAGCTGTTGTAAACAGGCCTGACCCTATTACAGGCTCTTACTGTAAAACAGCAACAACAAAAAAGAAAGAATCAAAGACCCTCTAATCGCACGCACCACGCCCGTTCTCCTTCACTCAGCATTTTCACCCCCATTAACAAGAGCATTATATGGCCAAGGTGTATTTTGCGATGGTGTTGGCAGGCAGAATGGGAAATTTGGAAAGAAGGTGACGGTGAGTGGGAGGGTTGGAGAGGGCAGCCAGGCTTGCTGAGTGGCGGGGGGGGAGGGGCGGATGAGGGGTTGCACACAAAATATAATAATTAAAAATATTAGCTTATAAAAGTACTGTAATAGTCCTCTCAGAACAGAGCATTACTGGCCAATAATGCTCTAGCTGAGTTAAGAGCCTGAGGCGAGACTCCTCCAGCCAGTGCATTATTGGCCAATAAATGCTCTGTTCTGAGAGAAGTATTACTTACAGTAACTATAACTAGATATTTTGTGTTATCTGGTAGGACAATGTCACACACTGCATCCGTGTTTCAACCCACTCTCTTCCTCTGGCAACCAGTAAATAACACTACCAAATGTATAAGGAACACATTGGCCCATATTAACTAAGTGGTGCTATTCCATAACACACCAGTCAGCATTGGAAGATGCCTCTTCTGGTTCATTCACTTGAATTAGCTGGAAGATGGCACTGAAAGGTGTCTTAGTACTTAGTACATGCTTAGTACATGTGGACTATTGTCTTATTCTTCTTATATAAATAGTTATAGTATGTTCTTCTGCAAAAGGGTTATAGTAAAGGCTGGACTCCTTCAAATATAATCCTACAAGTGCCTGTTTTTGTTCCAGCCTGTCTTGCGTGTAACTATTTCATTTTGCTTTATGTAATGTATTGTTTCTGAGGAGAGATTTAGCCCTTGTGGATTTAAGGTGAAATTTGCTCCTCTCCTTGTTTTTCTTTTCTACTGGAATGTTATTTTTTAATTAAGAGAAACCTGTAAATTCCCACAGTTTTGTCTCGTTGTATGTCAATCAAGTTGCAGATCCTGATTGCGATCCCTGAGCTAGTTATTGGAATCTTCAGGCTGAACGAAATTAAGGTTAATATTTACTCTTTTCTCAGCCTTAGCTAGTGATCAATTGGCAGCCAAAAAGCCCGCTAGGGATTTTGTGCTGCCTCTGACACTGGCGATGAGTCAAAGTACATAGTTAAATAAATCAACTGGACACATGATCTTGAGTTGTTATTCCCTATTCTGATCCCACAGTGTTGTTTGTGTGAGAGGCAGCCACAGCCTACACACAAGTGAGCATTAGGCTTTGTCCATAGTGCAAGCTACGTAGCTCGCGCTGAAACAAACACTAGGACGCCAATGCATATGCGCGTAGTTCGCACTACCATGTGCACATGCGCTACAGGGAGCGTGACACTTCGCAATATAAACAAGTTTGTATTTGAAGTGCGACACCGGGAGGAGGAGGAAGCATGGCTTTTGAGGTGTGACGTGGCTATGGACGCTGCTTACTCCGTGTGACGGTGCTCGTCTCCGATCAGGAAGCGGACCCGCAGGGCTGAGGTAGGGATTCAAATGAACAGTCCAGAGCCCAGGGACAGAGTCCTGTAAGAGTATCCATAGTCGGTAAGCAGGCAGAAGGTCAAGGCTGGCGGCAGTGGTGCAAAGTCCAAGCAAAGGGTTAGGGCAGGCGGCAGGCAGAGAGGTCGGAGTCACGGTCTGGGGTCAGCAACAGGGATTCCAGATGAACAGGCTAGCCTCTGGAACAGGGAAGCCACAGAGATAGCTCACAAACAAGAAAGGCTCAGCAACAGGCTAGGCACAGCAACAGGGAAGGCTCACGAACAAGGAAGGCTCAGCTACTAGAAACCAAGGTGGCCAAGAACACAGGGAAACATATACAATACCCAGACAGGGGCTGGAAGTCTCTGGCTGCTATTTAAGCCCTTGCATAGATGCAGCCAATATAGCAGGCTGCCAGTAATCAAAATGACCCACAGCAGCCAGGTAAGGGCGGGTTCCAGCCAAAGCCTGGACCCCTTACAGTATCCCCCCCTTCAGGAGGGACATCTGGCCAATCAGAACCTGGCTCACTCAGTGTTCTTGGTGACTTTGAATTGTTTCAGAAGCATCTCGGACAGGTACCAGACTTGCGGAACCCCTGTTTATTGAGTACCCTCTCTGGGGCAGAAAGCAGCAGTAGTGCTGGTCTTGATACGCAGAATGCCTCATAAGACGACTCAGGCACAGATACAATCCTCTTGTCGAGGTCCAGTCCAGTTAGACATAGCAACTTATCTGTGACAGTTGAGGTGATGAAGTAGCTTTCTGCTGTGGGACTGGCCATCAGCAGGAGGCCAACACCCCTGGCAGGTGGGCTTGGGAATGCATCAATACAGAGACCAGGGAATCCGTGGGTAGTAAGCTTGACTTTGACATGGAAGCCTTGGAATCTGCTGTTGATACATCAGGCTCGGGAAGAGGATCAATGTGCAGGAAACTAGTCTCTGCCATGGGGCCCCCAGAATCCACAGAGGAGGCACCAGTCACTGAAGGGCAATCAGAGAAAGTAGTACACCCATCCCCACACCGAGAACACAGGAAATATGAACAGGTACTGTACATCAAGCTCTGCAGGGAAGTCCAAGAGAGGCGCATTTGTCTTTGAAGGGGACGCCATGAGGAACTCAGGAAAGGACACATCAGACGCTGTGATCAGTAAGCAGTAAATCCATCTTAAAAGCTGAAGCCCTCGAATCAGCAAGGACATCGGTTACTGCAAGAAAATCAGTGAGAGGTAAACCTGACCTTGAAGCAGGTCTGAGTCAGAAAGGGGTACCTCAAACACTGCAGAAGAATCAGCGAGACTTAAACTTGCCATTGGAGTGGGAGTCCCAGATTCATGAAGGGTTACATAAGGTACTGTAGAGAAACAGTGAGGGGAAAGTTAGCCTTTGATGTAGGAATCTTGGAGTCAGTAATATTGAACCGCAGACGCTGCTGATAAAACAGTGGTACTTAAACTTGTTCTTGGAATGGGAGTCCGAGTCCTCAATGGTTATAACAGGCACTGCGGAGCAGTCAGTGAAAGATATGCTTGTCTCTGAAATGATTGTCTGAGAATCATCAGTGGTTACTCTAGGTACTGCAAAGGGATCAGAGACATATACGCTTATATCTGAAGTGGGTGTCAGGATCAGCAGTGGTTACATTAGGTACTGCAAAGGGATCAGAGAAAGGTACGCTTGTCTCTGAAGTGGGGGTCTGTGAAACAATAGGTAAACTAGATCCTGTGGGGAATTTTATGGCAAGAACCTTAGAAACAAAGATGGGGTTATCCAGCATTGTATGGAACCCAGCAGTAGGGGTACCTGTCTTGGAAAAATCAGAACTAGGTATATTTAACCATGTGGGGACATTGGTGAAAGGTCTTCTTGTGGCTGAAGTGGGTGTCTGAGAATCTAAAAAAAGTTAGCGTTTTCCAAATAGAATAGTATTCTGTGTCATTGCTGTGTAGTTTTCTCTCATACCGTGAACATTTTGACACATATGTTAGACTACTATGCGGGTAAAGGGAAAGTTAAAAAAAACAAAGAACTTCAATGTATATTTATGTGAGAACATTATAATTATCCAGTCCGTACCATAAAAAAATGTTTTCCTGATAGAGAAGTATTTCAGATATAGCTGCAATAAGGAATAAGGAGGACGGGGGGGGGGCAGATTTACGTGTTTTAATAGAATGTCATAGCAATAATGACATAAACAGATCACAAATGTTATTGTACACTTAAAGCTACAGTTCAAGCAATATCCTACATGTAACTCAACAAAAAGTGTTAGCGCGCAAACTGATAGTGAATTATGTACAATAAAGTGCATAAAGTGAAATAACCCAGTGAATAAATGGATAGAAAACACTAATATCACATGTGAACTGCAGCTCCGTGGAACAGGAGCCTCAGAATTGGATGCGCTTTGAAGAACCTCATATAAAGAAGAAGCACAAATGCATGCGATATGGTGCATTAACGTTTTACTCTGAAGAAACAAACAACACGTCTTGTCTACCACTTACTCTTGTTCTAAATAAAGCCTTTTTTATTTATTTTTGCACCCACTGGTACCCTTTTACTTGAATTTTTTCCATTTTTGGCTGTTCGGAACCTGTTTGAGTGCCCTGATTATTGCTATACCTGCTGCTGTTATATACAGGGGACCTAAGAATACAAGGAACCAATTTGAGTTCCCTAAACCATACTATCATGGAAGACAAGAGAAGTAGGATTTAGATAGAAAGGAATCCGATTCGTCTTCTTTTTCAGGGACCATGCGAGGAAGACTTTATGGAAAAGTGGTTCCACAAGAACCGTTTCTCCCCTCTGAGGGATGTATCACGGATAGCATCCCCTTTGAGGCGAAAAAGGGACAGCGAAGAGGCTCGAGAAGGTAGTGGGAGGTGTACAAAAAAAGAGAACGTTGACGCACCCACGGGCATTTTTAATCTAACTAACTTTGTCACCAGAGCAAATTGCAGTACTCAATAAGGGTCTTAATTGTGCACCCTCATTGGGACCTAATTCATTTAAACTTTTTGTTGATGCCAGTAAATTTCTTCAAAAATGAATACTACAGTTATATTTTCATAAACAAAGTTTGGAGTACTCTCATGAAAATAGAGAAAATAAAACATCCATTGAAGAAGACAAGTTCATGCATTCTAATCTGAAACCAAAATCCACTTTTTTCCCCATCACTGTAAGTGTGTTGAGACATTTCACCAGATGGTTGTAAATGACTTTGAAAAGAGGCATGAAGGAAGAAAAACAAATTTAACCTAACAGAAAAAGAAAATATAGCGTTAAACAGTTGCAATGCAAAAAGGAAATAGTTATCAAGCAGGCCAACAAAGTTGGGGGCATTGTAATTATGATTGTAGATTACTACCTACAGGAAGCCCAGAGGATTTTGGGAGACACTAAAACCTATCAAATCCTCCGTAATGACCCCACCACTGTATTCCAGAAAAAAATGGAAAATATGCTTTCATATGGTAAAGATTTGTAACGTTGCTGACTGCAGAACAGGATATGGACCCGCAGGGCAGAGGTAGGGAGTAATACACCGACCTTGGCTTGGGATCAGAGGCCTGAAGATAGGCAGCAGGCAAAACAAAGGCAAGGCAGAGCTCAGACAGGACAAGGTAACAAGTACTTTGCATGAGCAAGGTTGGATAGCAACTGCCTGCTACTTAAAGGCCAGAGGCAGCTGCTGACAATGAAAGTTCAAAGTGAGGCTTACATCCTGTGAGGGCAGGGATTGCCAGGAGGCAAGATGGCCATGGTAACTTTGGAGGTGATGTCACTTCCTGTAAGCATTCATCCTGAATGTTCTGACAGATCCCTTATAGTGTCCCCCCCTTCAGGGTCGAACTCCGGCGCTACCAGGTTCTGGTTTTTCTGTCTGACGATGATGGAATGCCTTGACTAGGGCTGGAGCATGAAGATCTTGAGACTTCACCCAGCTCCTTTCCTCAGGACCATACCCCTTCCAGTCCACCAGATACTGAATGGATCCCCTGGAGATATGAGAGTATAGTATTTGTTGTACCTCATACTCAATTTGACCCTCAACAGGGTCTACCCAATAGGTATGAATGAAACCACTTTAAACCATTTGCCACTACACCAAAGCACTGAAGCTAATTTAATCAAGATAACATGATCAACAGTATCAAAAGACTTTGCTAAATCTATGAACATTGCACCAGATAGAGGATATAACTCATCTCAACAGTACACCAGTGTATCCCCTTCTAACCATTTCCCCAACACCTTTTTAGGTAGGTGGTCTCCCACAGTCAATCGGAAATGAATCCTGACACCATAATAAAGAGCTAAAAATATATGTGCATATTTGGAATCAGGTGCATATCTTCCAATAAGCGTAACCGGACTTCCAAGTAATCAGGGAAACAAATATCGAGGGGAGACAGTACACTAAAGCATTCACAGACTCACTATTTCAGGTTTCTAATTGTATGTAAAGAACTTTCACCAGAAGACTTCCATCATAAATAATTGCTTTTATTGACCAGGAATCAGGCATACATCCCCAAAAAATAACTTTCAGACCCACGTGGCCTTTCACCCACCTGATGGAAGGCCATGTGAGCCCAAAATGTTGTTTTTTGGGGATATCTGTCGGATTCCTGGTGGAAGATGGAAGTCTTCTGGAGCTTTTTCTTTACATGCACTTAGAAACCTGAAACAGTGAGGTGGTCTTTCACAGAATGGGGTTATAGGATTGATCTCTCTATTGGATATCAACACTTCATTTCAGCATTTATTGCCAGCCCACAGTGTACCGTATGCTTTGTCATATTCCTAGATGGTTGATTTCCCTTCTATCAATTTAATCCCAACTGCAACCGAACTATTATCAAATTAACATCTCCTTGGTATGTATATCTGAATTGATTAGGCACAACCTCTGCATTAATTTGTATTGTCATATTTAAGTCAGTTTATATTGTGTAACATTTTAAGAGTCACATATGAAATGTCTATGGAGTTACAATTGGAGTTGAATTGGAGGTGAAGTATACAAGAGGAACTGGATTCTGCACTTCATCAACAACTTTCAACTGTGAGAACTTGGCTTTCTAAATGCTCTAACAATTTTTACACATCTGAAGACTAACTTTCTAAGCTATTGTTTACCCTTCAGTGCTACACTGCTGTCTCAGGACTGATTTATACACCTGCTCGTTCAACGTCTACTCCTCATATCGTCCAATACCTAGAACCTCTCTCCACTACCTTCCTTTCTCTGCATCTCATTATGCCCTCCCTATTGCTTTTCCTGTTTGCTGTTTCCTCACTCCTTTGTAATCTCTTCTATTCTCTCGAATTTCCCCACTCATTCTATCCACATTTCTTCATCTCTCCTTCTCTCCACCTATGCGTACAGTATGTCCATGCATCCACCACTATTTTCACACCTCTTTCCCAACAACTTCTACACCCCTCAATAAAAAGAACCCCACAAAGCTACTACTCACCTCCGCTCTCTCTCTCTAGTCCTTCTTGCTGCTGGGGATATCTCTCATAATCCTGGACTCAGCATATTCACACCTGCATTTACCTACGCATCCCTGCCTCCTCCTCCCTCCCTGCTAATAGTGTTAACCCATCTAATTTAATACAGACCAACCTTAAAACTCACCTCTTAAATGAAGCATCCCAATAGCCTGGACTCATGGCTACTGTTCCACACCCACAGTCACTACCAACCATTGTGGCCAAGCACTGCCATCTACTGAATTTATTCCCTCACCTGCTGTCTCTGTAAGTCTCCCAACATACCACTTAGATTGTAAACTCTCTAGGGGCAGGGATTTCCTTTTCTATTGTCTGACTTTGCTGCGCTTATTGTATTATTATAATTCCCTGTACTGTTTTGTCGTTGCAAAGCGCTGAGTACACTGTCGGAGCTATATAAACATATACATACATACGTGCTTTACTAGACACGTGTTCAACCTCCTTTGCAATCTTCATTTTCCCTTTTGCATAATTGCAGCTAAGTATATTTTTGGACTTGCATGAATTAAAATACCATCTACATTTTTGGTAACTTTGTGTTTCTATAGCTTGCTTAGAATGAGTAGCCTTAATTTAAGTGTAACGGGTGTTCCAATTGGCCTGACCCACCCAATCTCATATTGGCCCGTGTAGTCTAACCAGTCCCCCATTACAAGGCGTGTGTGGTGGTGCACCTGCAAGTAACAGGACTCTTGAGTCTCCCGCTTGGTGTTATTAGGGGATGTCATCAGGACAGGTAGCTGAGGTAGTGGGTACGAGTCCAACTTACTTCATGTGCAGCGCCTCCACCTCATCAGGATCTGTGCTTCCGCAGGGAGATGGTCCTGGTGAGGAACTCCTTCTTGGTGCCATCCACTGTTGAGTAATCTCACACTCACACAGTGGGGTTCTTTTTCTCAAGGACATCTTTATTGCATACAGGGATGTAGCAGACTGCCCCATGCAGCTGCCAGCTCTAGCCGCACATCTCTCCGTGATGTCCCTTTGCCAGGTACGCCCTCCCGTACTGAAGTGGGATTCCCTTTCTCCTAGGGAGATCACCGCTGTGCCAGGTCCCTGGACACAGTGTGGCATAGACAAACTTAATCTATCACTCTGCTGCCGCTAGTTACTGCACTAGGGTCACAAAAGTGTTACTTCCTCTCGGTACCTTCGGGTTACTATTTCTTCACCAACAACCACACTAACTGTCAGTGTTGTGCCCTTTATACTCCAGGGGGCAGGCGCATCTCTGAGGTCACTATCCAGGGACTCAGAGCATACAGCCACTCCCTTCCTTACACAGGGCACCACACAAGGGTGTGAGGGAAAACCTCCATAACTCCCGTTGGCAGACCTGTATTTACCAGGACTTACTGCCAACAGGGAAGATGTATGCAGTCATTATTATGCATGGCTACATACTCCCCCTGGTTAATACCCACCGTCCCGGCTGGGACCTAAATTTGGTGTACCTTGCGCCAGGAAACACTGCAAAAGAACACACAAATAACATAGCAAACATCATTGCATGGACATAATAATGTAAGCCCAATACACTCACTGACCAGCAGGGAGCGTTAAAGAAAACAACAGACCACTCTATTGGATACTCAATAATAATGCCGAGGATCTGGCTTCTTCACCTCTCGCCCCGCGGCATCATGTACAGTCACGCTGTATTCTCTGGGTACTCCTCACTCATTGCAGTATACTACCTTATGCATATATACACTGCGCCCTATCTTCCATACCCTCATCAGTTGAGCTACCCTCTGCTCAGCCTGTATCCCTTTTATGGCTCCCCCTCTCTCCACGATATAATACTGTATATCAGTTTTGAGCCATCTCTCCCTATTCTCCTCTATCTCTCGCATTAGAGGTTCAGGGACGTAAGGGTAATCAAGCCCATGGGACTTCCTATACTTCGCCGCAATAGCCCGTTCAGCTCGACACGACCTGGTCAAGCCACCTTGCCCAGCCGCTCCGGGCAACACCCATGACAGGGGCTCATCCGTTTCTACCGGATCATCCAACCCTGCGGACCCCTTAGGTATAACAAGGCCTGCCTGGATTCGATCCCACCTTACCCTTAGGGCCCTAAGGTATGACTCGTCGTCAAAGTCACCGGCAGCCCACCAGTGATCAACCACCCCCTCCCTCTCTAAAATAAAGCGGGTGCGGTCGAACCATGATACATACCCCTCGTACAATGGGGCCCACCACCTAGTCTCCTTCCGTTCCTCGGAGCTAGGATCTGTACTCTCTTCTATGGACTCCTCATCAGGCCCACCAGAAGACACCCCAGATGTACCCTCAGATCTCTCATTAACTCTTTTATACTGAGAGGTGTTTCGTACTGTGATACTAAGCCCACTAGGACAATCGCTAGATACAGACACTTGCCTAGACATACTCCCTCCTCCCTCCGACCCATCATCCGACGTACCCAAGTCCAGGCTTCCAGTCCAATCACCGGAAGGACCCCGTGACTCCCCGGACAACCCTAAGCTGGAACTGGACCCAAATAAAATAGTGACGGGTACAGGGGCTTTAACTAGGGCCTTGGGGCTAACCTTGGGTGTGGATGGGGTTTGGGGACGGGACCGAACAGTAGGTACTGACAGGGTTTCGACCTGCTCTCCAGCGATACCTGTCTTGACGTCGCCACAAAGTCCATCTTTATGCTCAACAGCGGAGCTTCTGGGGTTGCAGTTCAAACGTCCGTTCCCCCTGGTAGTAGGGGATCGTTTCTCGCTGCTTGACCTCAGAGGCGGCACCATCTCCCACTCGGGGCCTCCCTGGTCCGCCTTCACCACTTCCGCACACGCACGTGCTGCGACGCCATCTTGGGATGGATCCCCAATCGAGATCTCTTCCTCCACCATGACATCCGGCAACGCCCGTCTGCTGCGCGATCCAGTCTGGCTCTGGACTCGCTTCTCCGGCTCTTCCTCCCCTCGGTTCTGCAACAGGCACTGTGTCTTAGCACCTCGCAGGGTCGGGGTTGATCGACCCGCATCCGATCCACTAGTCACCACGGCAGTGGGACTCCGGCGATCGGGAGGTCGCCGTACGGGAGACTCTCGACTCCGCGTCTCCACACCACGAGGAATTTCATCCCTCCATGGCGTACCAATGGTATGACAGTCTCGTCTGATGACCGTCTTACTCGCCAGCCTTGCACACTCCTCATCCGAGGATTCCAGTTTGCAATTCGGCCGAGGCATCCCGGTAGGAGACCGGCGATGGGCTCCTCGGTGATCACCTCTCCGATGACTGAATTTCTCTATCGGAAGCACTAATGATGGCTCCGACTCTGCGGGACTGGCACTCTTGTTCCAGAGAGCTCCCGGCTGTTCTTCTCTTGGAATCGGGACATTCCCGGCTACTCCCACAGCCTGCACCGGTACGAATGTGGTCATTGGCCACATGTACTGCAGTCCGCAGTGGGGGCATCGGGCCTCGCTGCCCACGGCTCCGCCCGGCAGTCTGCACTGCAGGCAAAGACATGCCACAGTCTCCACACCCTCCACACGGATTATCAGGAAGCCTCCTGGAGCCGAATAAGGGTGAGTGGAAATCACAGGACCTTGGTCCACTTTGTCAGCAGCTTCAGCCATCTTTACCAGCGGAGGCACTCGTCTCAGAGGTCTATACTGATCAATGGCTCTTCGCAACTGAAAGGCATGGGCAGAGGTAGCAACCCTTCCTCCCATTTTCTCTGTCGACATCCGGTGTAACCGCAAACCACTCCCCCTGGTTGAAACTAGGGGGATGTCTCGTAGATTTGTAGGCTGACCCAGCAGAGGTGCGGAGTGAGTCATAGTCCATGAGGGCGCGGCTCCAGCTTTCGCGCCAAACTCCTCAGCGGGGTGGAGTTTTCTCGTTGGCGCCAATCCTGGCCAACAATTAGCAAACTGCAAAGTTGCAAGACTTTCTGCAGCATGCCCACGCGGCGTCCCGGGGAAGCGGGAACCGCCATTTTGGTAAGCATTGTCCTTTCTTTCATTTAAGGCAGCGTCTGGCTGTTTGTTAATTGGGGTATAACAAAGTCCATTTCGTTCCTCCCATCTAAGCACACTGTCCTGCTCATTATTCTCAGGGGTATCATCCCGAGAACAAAAACACGACAAACACGGCGCAGCCACGGCTTTCACGCCATTCCACAACAAACTCACAAAAGTCTCTTCTGTAGCTTGTTCTTCGCCTGACCGCAATCCTGGACCTTCTGCTCTATGCAGATCCTCCATTCTCGTGGTTCTCTCTCTCTGCCATCCTGGACCTTCTGTTCTGTACAGATCCTCCATTCCGACAGGTCTCTCGTGATCGTTGAACACGTCTCTCGTGATCGTTGAACACCGATTCTCTGTACGTGGAGCTCCGCTCTGCGGGGCAGCTACCACATCTGTACAATAAACATGCCTTGTGCACCACCTTGTGTACCTAACGTAGATCTGACTCGTGTTTGCACTACCTCAGGCTAGGCTCACTCTTTCTGTGTCTACTGTAACACGTTCCTCCAGTCTGTGCTCCTTGGTAAGTGATCTGGAATGGAGACTAGAGTACTCTGGCTCTTCCATGCAGTACTTTGGGCGTCGACCTACTTTTGGCTAGCCTAGTGCGGACCCTTCCAGAATTCCTGCTCTCAGTTACCAGTTTACCCCTTCAGGCGTCCCCCGCTAGCGCTACCTCAAGGCGACTAGAACAGCAATAGCCCCCGGCTCCAGACTCACTAACCCCTAACGGATCCCAAGGCGTCTTTGCGGCATGCATATCCAGCATCTCCCTGACTACCCCTGGCTCCGTCCCACGCAGCACAAAGTGGCAGCAGACACTTCTCTCTTTCCTAATGTGTGCCTAGCAAAAGCCTGTCCTGTTGACAGGTCTCTCAGCAGCGCCTCCAATTGTAACGGGTGTTCCAATTGGCCTGACCCACCCAATCTCATATTGGCCCGTGTAGTCTAACCAGTCCCCCATTACAAGGCGTGTGTGGTGGTGCACCTGCAAGTAACAGGACTCTTGAGTCTCCCGCTTGGTGTTATTAGGGGATGTCATCAGGACAGGTAGCTGAGGTAGTGGGTACGAGTCCAACTTACTTCATGTGCAGCGCCTCCACCTCATCAGGATCTGTGCTTCCGCAGGGAGATGGTCCTGGTGAGGAACTCCTTCTTGGTGCCATCCACTGTTGAGTAATCTCACACTCACACAGTGGGGTTCTTTTTCTCAAGGACATCTTTATTGCATACAGGGATGTAGCAGACTGCCCCATGCAGCTGCCAGCTCTAGCCGCACATCTCTCCGTGATGTCCCTTTGCCAGGTACGCCCTCCCGTACTGAAGTGGGATTCCCTTTCTCCTAGGGAGATCACCGCTGTGCCAGGTCCCTGGACACAGTGTGGCATAGACAAACTTAATCTATCACTCTGCTGCCGCTAGTTACTGCACTAGGGTCACAAAAGTGTTACTTCCTCTCGGTACCTTCGGGTTACTATTTCTTCACCAACAACCACACTAACTGTCAGTGTTGTGCCCTTTATACTCCAGGGGGCAGGCGCATCTCTGAGGTCACTATCCAGGGACTCAGAGCATACAGCCACTCCCTTCCTTACACAGGGCACCACACAAGGGTGTGAGGGAAAACCTCCATAACTCCCGTTGGCAGACCTGTATTTACCAGGACTTACTGCCAACAGGGAAGATGTATGCAGTCATTATTATGCATGGCTACATAAGGTTAAATAAGATGATGTCTAATAATGATTGAGCTGAAAAAAACATTTTGCCTGTCTAATTTGCAACTTGCCTTATAATTAATTTATTGTTCTATTACCTTGTAAATGTTTGGAATATGTCATTTCTACAGCAAACCCTGGTGGCCTTTTTTTTATACACGAGCAGAAAACATAGATACAGTATAGTGAACACAGAACCATGTGAGTTGTGGGGCAAAATGAGTAGTGGTTTTAACTTTTCAATGTTAACTTTATTCTAGAGAGTCATTGCAATTTTTTTCACCCCCTCAACCCCCATCAATGTTGGGCTGTTTTCATTGATGAGATTATTAGGCCATTTATGATGGGTGGTTTTATTTTCAAATCAAAATGATAGGTTTGACCAATAAGTTGCTCCATGCATTAACCACCTTTCAGAATCTTTCCTGCGCTTGCTCATGCTTCTATTTAATTACAACTATTTGATGTTCAAAAAATATCACACCGTTTCCATATGTGAAGTCATTTGCTACACATGAAAGGTGTGTTACAGAAAGAATCTTTTCTTCATCAAAGGACGAATAAGTGAGTATTGGGTAACTCCATTAAAGTAAGCAATGATGGCAAGTCTTCAGCTGGATGCTGGATGCAGGTTGCATGGGATCCAACACTGGCTCTGTTGACATTCTCTTCTTCTGCTCTGCTGTTACTGATGATGGCATAATTTCTCCTTCTGATGTAGATTGCAGAAGATTATCTGCGAAACAGAAGAAAACATGGTCAATTTAGTTTCATTCTATGGTTGTATTGTGTTACCCAAGTTGTGGCTGTTGGTATGTTGGCAAAAATACTGGCTTATTAAACAATTCATATTCACTTTTTTTTTTTGCTGCTGCTGCTGCTGCTTCTACTGATGTATCTATTCAGTATATTTTATCATTTATGCAAATGATATCGACTAATCACTCTTTCCAACATAGTTTACTTTTTCTTGTTAGTTTCCATTAATACATTTAGAAGGTACAGAAAAAAGGGGAAACGGGGAAAAATTGATAAATAAAAATGTGCAATTAGACTTACTATGTAAGACATTTTGTACAGAATTCAAAGGGTAGCCAAAAATTATAGATTAAGAGGGACAAAGGGGAAAAAAATAGTTGGGTAAAGGACAAGAACAGATAATGAACTGGCAACTGAGTCTCAGCGAAATCTAGAAGTGACAGTGGAAGCCTGCTCAGATCAATACTGAGACTCCCATGAGCCGGAGAGAGCTGGAAGAACAAACGTATTGCGAGTATTAGCAGGGATGGGATAACTCCCAGGGAGCTAGGAATTTGCAATGAAGATCCACATTCCTGATTTTGTTCGTGATTTTCCCCATTTCTATAACATTCCACATCTTTCTCAGCCAAGTGAAAAGTGATGAAGCCTTTGTTTCTCAACCAGGCTGCTGGAATGAGCAGCCAGCTTGTGCCTTATGGACAACTGGACAGTTGGATAATTGGGAAAGACTGTCATGGGAGAAAGGGACACTTAACACTGGGATCGCATACACCAGACAGAGCAAGAGGTTAAATAAAACAAGTTTATTTCGACCGAGGTCAACAGGCGCAACACTAAACCCGGTTTGGTACAAATTCACCCAAAACAGGGAATATAAGGGGAATCCTATCTCAACTAGGTGCCAGATGCCGCTTCCAAGGCTTACCCGCACAACTTTTATGCCACGTCCACTTTAGGTACTGCAAAAGTCCAGGGATTCTATTTTTACAATAGCACATTCAAATAGCTTGCTCGCTTCCACTACGAGCCTCGCTTTGGTGTCTCCGTCAAAAACCTTGAATAACACCTACTATGCTACAAACAGAATAGTCTGTGCAACTGAAGTTGCCAGCTCTTTACATAGGTTCCCCCTCGCCATAGAAAAGCATGGAAGATGGGGTGCAGACCAATCAGCATGCGGATGCTGTGATCGGAGCAATCCGTGAGCGGAGGCTCCCCTGATGGGCAAATCCAGGATGTGGGAGGTGACTATGCCTCTAAGACAGCCCACAGAGGTGGGCTTGACAAGCAGTGGGAAATTCCAACTGGCCAATGAGAATCATGCCTACGGGGCTTATACCCAGCAGCGGTTAACACAGCGAGCCCAATATCTCCCGCAGAGATAGGCACCTCAGAATGTGCGCTGAACAATGGCTATGCTCAGAGAGGCATTGTTCCCCAGACCGGAGTAAGTACCCCTCCCCACTCCTAACACTGTCCGAAGCACTTCACCGTCCCCATTCTGGATAGCAGGAGCCTATCTGTTTGTGTGCAGGCTGGCTGAGTGAATTACAACAGCAAAAACCTATTCATCTTAATCTTAACCGTGACATACATCAATCAAATCACATTATACATGGGGATATTGAGTTAACCCCTGAATATCCCTTAAGACAAGTAGGGGCATTGGCCAAGCTTAACCTTTATTATAGTAGCCATATTGCCCCTACTGTCACAAAGACCACGTGATGTGAGCCATTGTTTCCTTCACCAGAACCTTTCAACACATAGACTAACCTCTATTTACAGAATACAATACTACTGTAGGTCTGGAGCTGTTTTCTACTATCAGTCATACTGTAGCAATATTTTTTTCATCTTTTGCCATGTGTTCTCCTAGTTCTACTTGAGAATCTCACCCAACCGGCTCTCAGCTCAAAGTCTACCCCTGCTGATAGGGGTCCACCAAAGTACTGTAACACTGGCATTGTTGCTAAGATCTTCTCATTTCGACTTTAACCAGCACATAATGCAGTGCTCTTATGTTCTTCATGCATCTCTTATATTCCCAAACTGCATTCATTTTGAATATAGCATGACATCTTTGGTTTGCAGTGACTGAGATGTGCTCATATAACCAGTAGGTAGGACGTGGTCTTTAAATGTAGATCACACATTTCTATTGTCTTTTCAAAAATACCAAACAAAACATTGCACTGAAGAATTGTAGGTATATAGCAGGTTACAGTACATTGTAATAGATAAACATGGGAGTTATTTAAAGAGTAGGTACTGTATAATCTGGTGGTTTCTCATAAAACATTTCTTTAGTTATCCTGTGCTTTCATGTGGGGCCATTAGCACAACCTGCAGTGAGCCCATGTGAGCTCTACAAGGGGAAATGCTAAGTGAATTCCTTCTCAAAGGAATACTTGTTGGCTTTCCTGCCTCTTACAACTGCATTGCTTTCTTGTTAGCGAAAAGCAGATCCATGTACAGTAGATGCCTAATTACTTGCACTGGGTATCTAGCTAATGTAGAATATTGAGCGATCTAAGTTTTGCTTTTGTTATCCTCATCTTCACAAATGGTTTTTTTTTTCGTAGCAAGTAGAATTTCGATGTTTTGTTTCTGGGGTTTACCCAATCCAATGAATAAAATCTTCAATGCATTGTAATTCCTGACGTGAGGTTACAGTCCTCTTTCCACATTCTGAAGTGATACAATGGTCACGTTAACACATGTAGGCAGTGTCATTGTTCCTAATACAGTAATAATATAACATATGCCAGGAACCTTCAGAATATCAGTCTCTCCATAGGATTCAATGACAATGTTGGTGCAGCATTTCATATTATATCCCAACATATCTATCAAAAAAGAACAATGTGAACCATGAATCTCTGATAACAGTTATTGGAACTCAATCTGCGTTAAATGCCTTTGCCTTGAATAACCGTTAAAGTCAATCGTGCTACGATATCAGTGTTTATGAATTCCCACCAACGAGTTGGCTACATCTGTATTTTGCTGAATATTTTGTCATTCATACTAGGACAGTACAAATGACATATGGTTATCTCTTGAGACAAAAGGAGATTTCACAAGCAGCAAGGCAACTCGTTTTGTACAGAAGTGAAAATTAAATGTTTAATTTCCTACCAAGTGATGGTACCCCATAGATATTATCAAAGTCCATGGCCTGTGACTCCAGAGATACATTTAATAGAAGGTTACACATCTTTATAGGAAGTAAAATACACAGGAACATGCAGAACAACATTTTTTCCTTATGAGAAATACCCTGCCAGTATCACCCACATCTATACAAATAATAAACATATAAATCAGAAGAAGAAAAAAAACAATAATAACAAAAACTAAGTCATATATAATCAAGAACACATATAAACTAAACATCCTAACCTATATAACATAATATATACAACCAGAAGATCATTTCCCAGTCAGGACTATGCACGCAATATCAAATATATATATATTCTTGTGGGATGTATATGTGTCTTTGACATGCGCAGTGCGTAGGATTAGAAGACACCCTGTATATACGGGATTGCCCCTATTTCAATTAATTGTCCCGTTGTCCCTGAAAGGTCTGTTGGGATGCATAATTGTCCCGTATTACAGGGGCAACGGGACAATTCAGGGATGAAGGCCGGCTGGCAGTTACGGGAGAAGGATGGCGGCAGTGACTGCGGTGTAGCAGCAGAAGTCAGTTGTGGAGGAGGACCATGGCGTGGCAGCAGAGTACAGTGGTGAAGCCAACTCCAGTGGTATGACCGGGTTGTTCTAATTGACTTTCGGGTCATACCTCTGGGGTGTGCTCCACCACTGATCTCTGCTGGTGCCGCCATGGTCCTCTTCTGCAACTGCCTTCTGCAGCAACACCACTACCATCCTCCTTCTTATGGGCTCCACTCTACAGGTAAGTGATGCAATGCGCACTTTCATTGAGGGAGGGAGTGAGGGGCTCAGAGGTGATGGGGGGCTGTGAGGTGAAGGCTGGGTGCTGAGAGATGAAGTGAGGCTGTGAGGAGGAGGATGGGGGATGAAAGGGTGAAGGGGGCAGTGAGGAGGTTGGGGGCTGAGAGTGAAGGGGGACTATGAGTAGAAGGATGCTGGGGGATGGGGAGCTGTGAGGAGGAGGCCGGGGGCTGAGAGGGTGAAGGGGAACTGGGTGGAGGAGGCTGGGGGCTGAGAGGGTGAAGGGGAACTGGGTGGAGGAGGCTGGGGGCAGAGAGGGTGAAGGGGAACTGTGAGGAGGAGGAGGCTGGGGGCTGAGAGGGTGAAGGGGAGCTGTGAGGAGGAGGTCAGGGAATGAGAGTGAAGGGTATCTGTGAGGAGGGGGCTGGAGGCTGAAAGGGGGATATTGAGCCAAGGATTATGTTTTGTATCTACATTTGAGGGTAATTCTTTTCCATTGAAAACATAACTTTTTTGTTGTTGTTCTTTGGTATTAAAGATGTTCTTTATGTAATAGAGACCAGTAGAACTTTCCATCTGAGAGAACTCAAGATGGATATGATGCTAGACAGGTTTTATGAAGGAAGAGTAAGTTTAGAGTACCCAAGTAAGAATACGGTAAGTTCAGAGTACCCGAGTAAGAGTAAGTTCAGAGTACCCGAGTAAAAGTAAGTTCAGAGTTTCCGAGTAAGAGCATGATCAGAGTACCAGAGTAAGAGTAAGTTCCGAGTACCCGAGTAAGAGCAAGTTCAGAGTATCCGACTAAGTTCAGCGTATCCGAGTAAGAGTAAGTTCCGAGTTTCCGAGTAAGAGCATGATCAGAGTACCAGAGTAAGAGTAAGTTCCGAGTACCCGAGTAAGAGCAAGTTCAGAGTATCCGACTAAGTTCAGCGTATCCGAGTAAGAGTAAGTTCAGAGTACCCGAGTAAGAGTAAGTTCAGAGTACCCGAGTAAGAGTAAGTTCAGAGTACCCGGGTAAGAGTAAGTTCAGTCCTCCTGTTTGCAATCATTCCTTCAAGACTTTTATTCAGATGGTTAATACTGATGTTTCTCATTTTGTATATGGTAATGTGCTGTAGTGGAACCGCAATTTGACTAGGTTGGAACAAAAAACATGAAGTTATCTTACTAATGATCCCTCTTTAATTTTTAATCAAGTTGATAAGAACGGTGCCCTAATCATAATGGACAAAGATCAATACATTGCAGAGGCGAAAAGACAATTATCCAATGTGGAACATTATATATGTCTTGATAAAGATCCTACTGGGCAATTTAAAATATTAATTGATACTATAATAAAGAATGCTTTTGATAGCACTTAGTGATTTATTTTTTAAGTGTACTTTTTCCTATTAGTCCGGTTTACTATAATTTTCGGAACAATGTACATGTATATGCTTTTTCCACAGGGCCGTTCCATAGTAACAGGCAATCGTTCTCTTTTACATCCTTCAGCTTTATTTATTGACATTTTATCCAACCCATTATGGTGGGAATTCCCTCACAGATTTTTTTTGAAAAATTATATACCGCTCAGATTTTGCAGCCAGGAGACTTTCTATGTACGATGGACGATATTAGCCTTTACACGTCCATTCCATATAATGTCTTCTGGGAGTAAGGAGAATGCTTGAGTTTTCAAGAATAGAGTGCAATGAGGAAATCTATAAGTATAGAAATATATCTTCATATCGAGAGAGGCAATAAGACAACTAACATCTAAAGCAGGGGTGCGCAAACTGGGGGGGCACACCAGAGATTATCTGCGGGGGGTGCGGAGTTAACAGAGGCCCCCCGCGCTTCCCGAAGGTACTTAATTTAAATGCTGGGAAGCAGTGAAGGCCTCTGTAAACCTCACTTACCTTGGTTCAGCCGGGTTCTGGAGATGCATCGCCATGGCAATGCAGCGTCAAATTATGCCACTGGGTCATGTGACATTGCGTTGCTATGGAAATGTGACGTCATGACACCCAGACGCAAGGAACCAAGGTAAGGGGGGGGGTGCAGAGAGGAGGACAGCCGGCAGGGGGGCGCAGGGGGAAAAGATTGTGCTCCCCTAATCTTAAACACCATAAGTAGGCTAGGTTGAACTCATTATCCTTCACTCAAAAGCAATGCTGGCAGATCTGGGAATGATGCTGAAAATTCACAGGAACTTTCCACCGGTACCATGCAAAAAGTCCTGCTCCAACATGAACACACACGTATGAAAGGCAGCAGTCCGACGTCACACTGTGCTCCTTACGCCAACCTCCTGATCCGGATGGAGGCATGAGAAACCGTTCTGGACCTTCTTGAGATTGTAAAATGTTTTAAGATTTCTGAACGTTAATTTTTTACAAATACAAGGGCTGGCAATGGAGCTAATAAGGCCCCCACATATACCAACAATTTATACATTTTGTTTACAGGAATATATTTTGTTTTCCGTTACAGTGAGTGTGTATAAAAAAAAAAAAATATATATATATATATATATATATATATATGCAAATATAGCTGTATGCTCATCTGCATGTCTTAGGCAGGTCTGCAACCCCACCTTTCCCCATTATCACCCAGCATACAGCACTTCCACTGCAGCAAGGGATTCTGGGAAATGACATGCAAATGAGCACACAGTGTCACTTTTTGCCTCAATAACCATTTTTAACATGGTTCCCTATAGGCTTATATATATATATGTTTTTCCTCATGTAGATCATATTTTGTTTAGTGGGCAAGATCCAGCACAGACTATTAGACTTTTTACGTACCATTTATGGGAGCCATGTCGGTATTTGCATTAGACTACAATGATAAGTATATTCATTTTTGGAATAGAAAGGTCTCCAAAGATGTAGGGGGTATCCACACAAACATTTTTGTTCAACCTACAGATTCTCACCGTCTACCAAGGGCAGATACTGTAGTTTTCATCCTCCTCATATAAAGAAAGGGTTACCTTATAGTCCCTTTTTATAGTTAACAACGGATTATATGGGATGATTAAATATTTAAGAGTAGGGCTGATTAACTTTAAAGGCTATTAAAATGTAAACGGATGCACAGTATCCCAATCGGGGACGGGTCCAATAATTTTCCAGAAGTACAATGATTGTTGGCAACCCATGGCTTATGCCTCCATATCATTGACTGATGCGAAAACCAGGTATACAAAGATTGTGAAGGAGCTTTTCGGAATTTTGCTTGCCTGTGATTGATTAAATCAATATATTCATGACAAGACTGTGGAAATAGAAATAGATCACAAGCCCCTGATAACATTTTGTGTTAAACTACTAAATTACAGCACTTTGAGGATTCAAAGAATGATGATAAAATTGCAAAAGTATGATGTAGTTGCAACATTTATGGCGGACAATTCATGTTTACAGCAAACGCACTGATCTAGAAGTGACTAGGATATTTGCTAGCGGTCGTTTGGCCACGATGAAATGACCGCCAGGACTTCGACGTGACTCCCCCTGCTGCCGGGACCCGTCACCGCCGTTCAAGTTGGCAATAAGGTGTGTCTAAGCTCAACCCTTACCGTAAAACTCCCCACCCTAACCACTAAATTCCATTCAATTAACCCCCAACCTAGCCACTAAAACCCATTAAATTAACCCCCAACCCTAACCACTAAAACTATTAAATTAACCCCCTACCCTAGCCACTAAAACCCATGAAATTATCCCCCAACCCTAGCCACTAAAACCCATTAAATTAACCCCTACCCTAACCACTAAAACCCATTAAATTAACCTCCTAACCTAACCACTAAATCCTATTAAATTAACCCTACCGTAACCACTAAAACCCATTAAATTAACCTCCTATCCTAACTACTAAAACCCATTAAATTAACCCCTTACTCTAACCACTAAAACCCATTAAGTTAACTCCTTACCCTAACGAATAAAACCCATTAAATTAACCCCTTACCCTAACCACTAAAACCAATTAAATTAACCTCCTACCCTAACCACTAAAACCCATTAAATAAACCCCCAACCCTAACCACTAAAACCCATTAAATTAACCCCTACCCTAACCACTAAAACCCATTAAATTAACCCCCTACCCTAGCAACTAAAACCCATTAAATTAACCTCCTACCCTAACCACTAAAACCCATTAAATTAACCCCTACCCTAACCACTAAAACCCATTAAATTAACCCCGTACCCAAGCCACTAAAACCCATTAAATTAACCTCCTACCCTAACCACTAAAACCCATTAAATTAACCCCTACCCTAGCCACTAAAACCCATTAAATTAACCCCTTGCCCTAGCCACTAAAAACCATTAAATGAACCCCTACCCTAGCCACTAAAACCCATTAAAATAACCCCCAACCATAACCACTAAAACCCATTAAATTAACCCCTAGCCTAGCCACTAAAACCCATTAAATTAACCCCCCCACCCTAACCACTAAAACTATTAAATTAACCCCTAGCCACTAAAACCCATTAAATTAACCCCCAACCCTAGCCACTAAAACCCATTAAATTAACCTCCTACCCTAACCACTAAAACCCATTAAATTAACCCCTACCCTAGCCACTAAAACCCATTAAATTAACCCCGTACCCTAACCACTAAAACCCATTAAATTAACCCCTACCCTAACCACTAAAACCCATTAAATTAACCCCTACCCTAGCCACTAAAACCCATTAAATTAACCTCTTACCCTAGCCACTAAA